>NW_013525169.1:807072-813128 GCF_000836215.1 Papilio polytes
ACCACACAGAAGACAGGCGTGAAGTGGAAGCAATTCCACATTTCGTCTGATGAGTGTGGTGACTGAGGCCTAATTTAAGTGCCTTTCCACCCTTTTCTTAAGAGGAAAGAATGGGAAGGAAAAGTGGATTTGACGGTGAAGGAGACGCATACGAAGGGGAAATGTCCTATTTATGTGCGTCTCCTTCTCCGTCAATTAAGGGTAGGCAACGCATCTGCAATTGCGGATGTTTATGGACAGCGGTCGCTTTCCATTTCGGTGGATTCAGGTGGCCGCTTACTCGTTTGCCACCTTATATTATAAAAAATACATTTAATCTCAACTTTTAACTGTGGTTTATATTATTTTAAATGCACAATCTGTGGCCCTTGCACAAACCATTCTTAACGCCATCGACATTTGTACGAGAATTGTTCAGCGCCCCTATCGGATGAAAGAGTAACTAACTTCATCTTCAAACCTTTTTTTGTCATTTTCATTAACCCTTCTAAATACAGATATTAACGTTTTCAGGCGTTTATTTGCATGTCATCTTACACTAAATATGTATGAAATAATCCGTACATTAAGATTATTTTCAGGAAGTTACTACGACAACGTGGGGTGAGACTTGCCCGCTTGGACTCATCTAGTGAGTTCTCAGCGAGGGCGGCTGAGAGACATAACTTTACCTGTTACTACAAAGCGCGGTATACAGACATCAAGATGGCCGGCGAACCTCTCATAGTACCCGACCCACCGCACGTTTACGATCGCGTCTTTGTTAAGGAGTTATTCTAGATTTAGTCAGTCCTACCAAATCCTTGTTAATTCATAACAACCCAACATGTAAAAAATGTCATGGACATATCGGATTTTGTTACTCTATATGGCAGTGACGTGATTTTCAAGCTATTTGAGCCTCTATCAGCCAATGGTGGGACAGGTCCTTATTCTTTTTATAACAAATAGTATAATAAGCCCGATTTTTTCTATAACATTAAGGAACTATTTAATAAATTAAATAAAATTGTCCGAGATCTATTGCAGGGTCTATCACGAATGTTTACGTCAATTCTCGAACGTATTCGTAACGATTCATTTGTTTTCCACTTGTACAAAAACATTGTTATCCTTTTAATTGTACTCAAAAAACCGAAATAACAATAATGAATTTTATAACTGGTTTATGAATTCGGTTCCACACACCTTCGGGCGAAAATTATTTATTTTTCATAAATTATGTTACTAACATTTACTAAAAAAAATATATTGTACTTAGTTAATTAAAAACGAGTATTGTTATAGTATTATCATTAAATTTAAATAACAATTCTAAACAAATTAAAAGGAAAAACTACTGTTACTTATAATTTATTGTCTTGTTACTTTACATATTTACTTGTTACTTAAGATCACAGTTTTCGGAATAATAAATATATTTTTTCAATATAAATAAGAGGTTATTTTCTTTACGACATCAGTGTAAGTGATGTCGCTACCTTTGGGTGCGCACACGAGGCACTCGCTGCCATTTTCTTTTAAATTATTACATCGACTGCAAATCTTCATCGAGTTCCTGTATTGTAAATTTTAAATTAAACGTGAATATATTAAAAAAAATAATGTCGAAATCTCCGTTAGATATAAAAAAATTGAGCAGCAGCTACCAGTCTAAAGCATACCTGTCGCCGATAGAGGGCGTGAGCTTAGCTTCCCCCCACCCTCTCCCTAGTCGAGAAATAAAAAATATGTGTAAAAACTATTTTGAATAAGATTACGTTAATACCTGCCTCTATCCCAGATCTAGCCTAGATCATTCTTTAGACTCCAACATTTGCAGGGCTAACATTTTTTCTGAATAATATGATGAAAATAATCTATCATACTGTACAATGTTATAATCAGCTTTGCTTTATAATAAAATTAAATAAAAACGAATCTAATATTAAATAAAATTAAATTAAACATGTAATGAAACATAAAATAAAAAAAAATAAAAATAATCAAGTAATCATTATTAATAAAGTTTAAACAAGTTATTATAAAATAATAGTACCACACTAGTAATAATAGATAAAACTTATTGGATTTCAAAGGTTCATAAATAAAAATTCTTGTCTACAAAACATTTACTAAATATTTTTAATTAAAACATCGAACAAGTCTACAAAAATTCAATAAAATATTTACATGTAACATTGAGGTAGATTACTACAAAAATAACAACCATTTGCATAGGTGTAATAATTTTCATTTCTTATCTACATTTTATTTACAACAATTTTATTAAAAATATTGTGATATCTCTGTTCAAATCTACTCTATATAAAAATACTACATTTATTGAAATAATCACTTTTTGTCATTAGCTAGAGACTGTCCGAGGGAGGCTGTGGCTGCAGAAGGATTAGACGCTGCTACAATTTTCTCTAACATTATTCTCGTCTGTGTCTGAAAGTACAGTCAATACAAACTCAACAGTGATGTATTGTACATTTATTTAATACTAGCTGTTCCCATGCGACTTCATCCGCTTAAAATTATACAAAATTCATTTTATTGTTAACATTTGTCAAGTTATCAATTACAAATGTCAAAATGACGTGACATGATGTCAAACCATGGCAACCTTGCTTCCTTAATGTTGGCAACAACTTATGGTCTCTTTCCCACATTAGGGTTTTTATCCAAAATATTTACCCCTAAGTTTAACGGCGTGAAAATATATAACCTAAAGCGTGACGTAAGTGTAGGGCTTTTTTTTAAAAAAAGAGTTATTCGAAAATATGCTGTGATTGCCGACATCTTAGGCAACAAAGAAGTGTGTTTACGCTTTATTATATTAGTATAGACTAGCTTTCGCCCGTGACTCCGTCCGCGTAGAATTTAAAAAAAAAACAAAAGTGAGTAGCCGATGTGTTCTTCCAAACTATCCTCTACATTTATACCAAATTTCATAGAAATCCGTTCAGCCGTTTAGGCTACAAACTCTAACAAACATCCATCTAAACTTTTGCATTTATAATATTAGTAAGACTAGCTGTTACCGCGCGACTTCATCCATAGGATATTAGAAAAACTATATTTTCTTCAAACACAAATGATTACAAAGAGCTTTGCCATGTGATAACAATTAAAATTGCAATATTGCTTTATTGATACTTTTGGTTTGTTGTTTTTGTCTCTTACTAGCTCTTGCTAGTTTTTTCAACTTTAGAACTCCCTAAATTATATACCTTAAAAATATATAGCCTATAGCGTGTTATAGGCCTATTTATTTAAAAAAAAAACTTTTCAAAAATAGGTAGTGATTGCTGACATCTAACATATCAAAGTGTATTTTATGTTTTACTACCTTTCGCCCGCGACTCCGGTCTCGTGGAAATAAATGAATCAAAATCTAGTAGCCAATGTGCTCTTCGACACTATCCTCTAGATCTATGCCAAATTTCAGCAAGATCCGTTCTGTCGTTTAAGCTACAAACTCTTAACACACATCCATCCATCAAACTTAGTGGGTAAATAAATTGTAAAAAATACTTCATGTAGGAAAGGGACCAAACTACAAGCTGCCAACATTAAGGAAGCAAGGTTAAGGTAATGGTAATTTTGACATTTGCAATTGAGAATTTGACCAATGTAAACAATAAAATAAAGTTTTTTATAATTTCATGCGGGTGTAACCGCACGGGAACAGCTAGTTTATAATATAAGTAAGATAAGATATATTAATAGAGAAGTATAGATGTTCATACCTCATTTGATTTCCCTTGCGCGGCCGCACGCACTTTCTCCAGTTCATCCCCACACATCATAGATCTTTCTTGTATATGTCGATGACGACTTAAGTACGAATTTCTGGAAATACAAAGATTATTTTTAATAACAGTAGCTAGATTTAAAGTACAAACATAGATTTCATTCAAAAATCTAGTCATCTCTTTTACTCCTAGTTAAAACTGATATATCATGTTATTTGGCTAATTTTGCTGACTCATGGCAACACTTTACACAAGGTGTCCATATTACAAGACTCGCAATTGTCTTAATAATGTAAGGAATGACACATAGAACCTACTTAAAAGAGGAATTGCTATATTTTAATCAGATTTGATCACAATTAAAAAATTAAAAAACGTGTGTGAAACATTTTGGGCTTGTCCCACCAAATTGTAAATTGTCTGATAACAATCCAAAGTGTAAAATATGGATGATCCGATGGAAAAATCGGATTTTGTTCCCTTATCGGACAGTTACATCATTTTTAAGCTATCTGAGCCTCTTTCGACCAATGGTGGGACAGGTCCTCAGTATGGTTATTTAATTAAAACTTACCTGATGACAATAAACTGTAACAGCACACCAAAAATAGCTATACCAAAACATAGTACTATGATAGCTGTGTTTGGCAACTTCTTGACACCTTTGACTCCATAGTAGGAATTTGTTTCAGTTCTAGCCTTGCTGGTGTCTTGAGTGAAGCCATAGTAAGGATTTCTACGTATACTGTAATGTAAAAACAAAAAAGGATTATACAGTAGAACCACCAACCTCGGTAACTTAAAAACCTCTATAACTTCAAAAAATAATATGTTCCCTTCCCATCAGAGTCTAAAAACTATAATACATAATCTTTATTCAGACACATTTAGTTACTAAATTACTTGTTTCTTGACTTAATTACTAGCCTGGTACCAACTAGGAAGAACAGTAGATAGATATGTAAGAATATTATATACTAGCTGTTCCCATGCAACTTCATCCGCAAAAATAATGAAAATAATATTTTATTGTTTACATTTGTCAAATTATCAATTACAAATGTTAAAATGACATGACATGATGACAACCTTGATGTTGGTAGCAACTTATGGTCTCTTTCCCACATTAGGGTTTTTATCCAAAATATTTACCCCCTAAGTTTAATGGTGTGAAAATATATAGCCTAAAGCGTGATGTAAGTGTAGGGCTTTTTATTAAAAAGATGAATGATTGATTTGAATGAAAAATTCAAAAACATGCTGTAATTACTGAGATCTTAGGCAACAAAGAAATGTATGTTTCTTTATTATTATATCTTTATTATAATAGTATAGAAGTATAGATTCAACCAACTTTCCATAGTAAAAGGTCAAGCTTATGTTAGTAAATACTCACTTATATGGTACATGTGTTCTATATACATAGCCACTGTTGACATCTATGTCAATTGTACTATCATACTGAGCTCTGCTGCCAGGCTTGCTCAGTACATTGTAAGCTTCCTGCACCTGAACAAACTGTTCCTGCGCTTTAGTGTTCTTATTCTTGTCAGGATGGTACTGGAAACAAAGTATATTTTGTTAGGAAATAACAATTTATATGATGCATATCTAGATCTCAGAAGGCTAAAGTTTTTTTTTGTTTAGTTAAATGACAGGCTATATTTTTATTAGTGTATCAAAAATCTTACTTGTTTGCTCAACTTTATATATGCATCTTTTATTTCCTTATCTGTACAATTCTTACGCAAATTTAAAACGTCATAATGAGATCTCCTTCCATAGCTGAAAGCAAGAGAAATTACAATTTAAGAAATTGGCAGTGTAAATATTATTGAAAAAATCACTCAGTTACCTATACAATCGTGTACAAGCATATACAAATTTGAAGTCAGCCCGTTTTAATAAAAACATAACGATTTTACGCTTTTAGGTCCAAAAATGTTTGTTTCAAAGTAAATCATATTATTCGGTAATTTTCATTATTTTTACCAAATGTCAAATCATAATGACACATCAACTGTCGTTGTCTGTCAAGTGCTGTCAAGTGTCACTGTCAACTTAAATCATTGCCATGTACATACGTCCATGTTTCAAGACTTTTACGCAATATTTTAATTGAGATAAGTCTATGCATTTATTAAATTAAGCATTTTTAAAATAACCCATTTTTAAAAGTAATTAAACAAAAAAGACAAACGTTGTGTTAATTTTTAAAATAATTTTTAACCCTGGCAATAAAATCAAGAAAAGGAACATTCTTGTTCACAATTTTTGTTTTTACTTGTTTTCAGGATACCTATTAAATTAATC
>NW_013525169.1:813507-823571 GCF_000836215.1 Papilio polytes
TATTTACGTGTTTTTTTATTGAAATAATGAGTATTATATTTTATACTATTTTTTTTCGTGTTCATACATGGTTTATCTACAAAATAAAGGCAAAATAAAATATTCCAAAAATCCCCATTGAGATAAGTCTATGCATTTATTAAATTAAGCATTTTTAAAATAACCCATTTTTAAAAGTAATTAAATAAAAAAGACAAACGTTGTGTTAATTTTTAAAATATTTTTTAACCCTGGCAATAAAATCAAGAAAAGGAACATTCTTGTTCACAATTTTTGTTTTTACTTGTTTTCAGGATACCTATTAAATTAATCCAATGGAATTAAAACCGATTTAAGTTTTTTATAACCCTAAGTCGAATTTCGCAATGGCAATTAAATACTTGGAAACACATGTTAACATATTTCAGTGGAAATGGAAATGTTTCGATTAAAAAATTACCATGTTACTGAAGGATTTATGTACCTCTACATATTGCTGTTACTATACTTTAATTCGGCCGTTAAATCTCGAAATTTACAATTTGAATTTAACACAGAGGCTGAGAACTACCGAGAGCTGTGAACTCGTTCTCAGTTTGTATCCTGCAGATAATGATACCGGCGCGCGACGATACAAAACAAGTGACCAAGTGACTACTAGCGACATAGTTGGCGAGTTCGGGCGCAGTGTTCGCGCGGTCGGTAGGCGGCGCGGGTGTTTGTACGGTCATGAGAGAAGCAGGTACTAGGATGGCCGAGCTCGAGTTCGAGGCGCCGCTCGCTCAAATCGAAGATGCCGATGATTGTCTGACTTCGGTAGACTATCCACAGAAAACCATAAACGGTAATGACATACATCTGAACAATATCAACAATTTGAAAAGTGAAATGACTAAAATGAAAACCGACTCCAATAAAATAAATGACAACGATGTATCGAGAGTGGTGAAGTGCAAACAGGATAATATGCAGAATGTCGAAGGCGATAATTTCACAGAGACATTTTCCGGATCACTTGAAGATTTGGTTAACACCTTTGATGAGAAAATTACCAAGTGCTTCGGGAACTATGAGGAAAGTGTTGAAAAATTCGCCCCGGTTCAAGTGCGATCCCAGGAAGAGATAATGAACGAGTGCCAGTGAGTATTAATTTTCTAGTAAGATTCATAATAATTGAAATCGAGTTTTAGCTAATTATTTTATTTTATAAAAAATGTAATATTCATAGTATAAACAAAAGGCGGGTTCTGCGCATGACACTGGTCTCCGGATCGATAGCTGTTCGAGGCGAGGGTGTAAGGGGTGCGTTCTGTAGGGTGGCTATGACGCATCGCACCCCGCCCCTTTTTTTCCCAACCTAAGCTTTACGGACATATCACACGATTTAATAGCGTCTGTAAAAATGTATGTCACCATCATTGATTTATTGTCTTCCAAATGACTTTTATCACTTGGGTCGTCATTAAAATAAGTTTTCTCATAATTTAATGGTAATCATTTGCTATAGTTTCTTTACTTTTTGTAGCATGGTAACATCAAGTTTCCCCATTGTATTAATAATACTAAATGAGAAAGCTTTTTTACTGAATTTTCCACTTGTGGCCATGGGAGATCGCGATACATCGCATTGTTCTGGTCTTTTTTAAACAATACATTCTCACGGGTGTTGTTAATGATATAACTGCAATGTTAAACGATGTAGGTTTTTTTGTTATTGATCTTTGAACTATTTTTGGATAATGAAACACTGGTAATATACAGATGATTGGATATTTCATGAAAAAATGCTAGATTACTCAATTAAAACGATGATAAAGAATGAGAGGTTAACTGAAGACATCAATAAGTAAGGTATCGACATAAATATAGAAAATTACAATTACCACCTGAGTAAGACATCAAAATTTAGCAGGCGATGATACACATCCGCTGTTCCCCGGCCTTCCTCCATTTGTTATATTGATTTAGCCGATCGTTTTGTAAACATAAGTTCGTACATCACGTGTCAAGCTGGTTCTGGAAGCGTTCCAGGTGACCCAAATGCTCGGTTGTCGAGGAAAAAATACTCGCATTTACATTTGGCGAATAACGAGAGAATCTGATTTTTGCATAACATTTGTATTCCAATAAAAAAGTATAAACCCTCTAGACAAAAACATTTTGTGACCAATGATAAAGGACTATGTCAATTTAATTATTATAGTATAAATAATAGTATTTGGGGACTTGCTGAAAAGGACCTAATTGATGTGATGACCACATGAAAATTTTCCTAGATTAACGGAAAATACCAAGCAAAAAATGTATCAAACCACGACAGAACTTCCGCTCATGGGCATTTCTCTTCTTTAGAATTGAAAGTACAGTATGACATATTTACTATGTATGTATTTCTTTTCTGATATCTATAATGTATAACATTATCTACAAATATTCTTCCTTCTGATACAAATTTGACGCATAGTTGTCAAGTCTTAGTACCACGAAGGTATGAGCGGTGTCTGGCGATGCGAAGGATTTATTTTCGTACAGCACCTGTCAAGGTACGACAGGTGGTGCGATTTCGCACTGATTCCACTGCAGGAAGTGATGCAGATGTTTCGTCCACCTTGCCCAAGTTAAAGTTGCATTAAACCGCAACGAATTCTTGAAACATATGCCGTCTTCAAAATATAGGCTTTTTAACTCTTAATTATTTCTTACTAGCTTCAACCCGCGACTCCGGCCGCGTGGTATCAATAAAAACAAAAGAAAGTAGCCTATTTGTTCTTCCAGACTATGCTTTAAATCTTTGCCAAATTTCATGGAGATCCGTTCAGCCGTTTAGGCCACAAACGCTAACAAACATCCCTCCATCCATCTTAACTTTCGCATTTATAATATTTATATGATTGGAAGTGTGGAAAGTAGAAACGAAAACTGTGAAACTAAGTCTTCTTGGCGAGAAAGAACAACCAATGAATAATTAAGAAAATGTAAAAGAATGAAAAACGGGATTTGGCATTGAGATATTGGAACTGCTAAATTATTTATAAGTTAAAGGAACCAACTGCTAAAGATAATGCAAATCGAAATCTGTGCTGAAATTTGTTTTAGACAGTCATTTGTTTTCTTTTATGAGTTACGCTTTTGTTTTGTCTACGTTCTTTTAATGTGAAGAGTTAAAGATTACCTTCTATGCAATCGTATCATAGTTTCAATTTGTTTGTTGGTTTTGAAATCCACCAATGCATGTTTCTCATTAAATCCCCTTACTCTATATTCCTTGCGCAAAACTAATTTTCTCTTTGACGTCGAAATGTAAATGCGAAGTTGATCGACACGTAGCTGACAAATCAGCGGGAGACATAATTGTTATGCGCGATGCACTGTTCGGCGCCCCGCACACGACACACGTCCGCCTCGGTGCACTGCACAATGAATAATGAATGAGGGTAGATTGATATTACTCTTTTGAGTATACAAATCATTAATTACTTTCCTACAATTTAAGTACATTTGCAATAGATTCATTTAGTAATAATGTTAAATTCTTAATTTGCATATTAATAAAATTATAAATGCACTTATGTAAGCAGATTCAACCAGACAACTGTAATCTCTGGCCATCCTTCTACTGTTAAGGTGGAGTATTCAATTGATTTAAATAAAATACAGCAAAGTTACATTCCTTAAAATTATTATTTGCTTAGTTGTAGACTACAATAAGCATTGTAAATTATTTCGTCCATTATAACCTGTGACCTTGTTTACTTCGAAGTATTTGCGTGTAACAAAACTGATTTCATAACCACAAAGTCGTAACCTGAGACCGACGCTACTCGTATCGTTTTCCGAACAAAATTATTCGTAACTGATATTATATCGCGTGTATGAATCAATCTACCACCTAATTGGCGTGGCCTTCCCAATTCCAAGACTTTCTAAGATACGTAATTACTATTTTAATATGTTACAAGTATTAATGAATAATCACTATACTTTTCTTTATAAAAAGTTAAGAACGAGAAAATCTGGAGATGCAGTTAAACTAGATTTATTCTAATTAATAGACCAGACTGAATCCTCAAGTTTTAGGAAAATCTGCCTAAAATACATAGAATACAAAAAACTTAGGACAATAGTATATCTAGTAAGTACTATGCTAATGGGAACTAAAACAACGAGTATACCGTAGTAATAAAAATCGACCCCAATTATGAGACTAGAAACCCATAATCTATACTATTATAATAAAGCGTAAACACACACTTCTTTGTTGCCTAAAATGTCAGCAATTACTACATATTTTTGAATAATTCTTTTTTTTTTATAAAAAGCCCTACACTTACGAATACGATAATTTGACAAATATAAACAATAAAATTTTCATAATTCCATGCGGATGAAGCCGCACGGGAATAGCTAGTAATCTAACTTAAATCAGTTTTACCCTTTGGGTCACGGTGGTGATCGTTTACATTTACATCTGAAAAGTTTAAGTTCATTGACCTCTAATATATTATTTCGTATCGATTCAATCGTATTGTTACTTAAAATATAGTACAGTTAGAATTTAAGAATCTTCTTTGCGTCTAACATGTAATATTAATAACATAACCAGTCTTGTAACATTTTACAACCTATGGCGATCCATATCGGATATCGATATATCCGATATCGGTCCAATATTTGTTTAGAAATCATCAAAACTATTACAAATAATAAAAACGTAATAAAACCAAATCATATTGCTGACTTATTTCTCGGTTTTATTTTTAATTACTACTTTACAAATTAGGATCAAATTTTTCATTAATCAATGAATCAGTGAAACTTGGAATACTTAAAATATTAACTTGAATAGATAAAATTTAAACAAGTTAACTTGAATACTCAATCAAGCGCCATTAATTAATCCACTTCAACCTAGATTTTGATCAGTCGCAAAAGCAATCTAGCTCTAATCCGAGGCAGGAATATCGAACGGAAGATCTAGTTAGAATCGTTATACGATATTTCTACAAGAGTCTAACTCACTTTTAACTTTATTAAACAACTTATGGGTCTGTAGCGCAGTAGTTAAACAGGAGATTTGCGATTTAGAAGTCCTATGTTCTATTTGCATCATATTTTATAATCACATATTACACAAATGTACACACAAACATGTTTATATTATAGGTATGTCTAGGTCATAGTTAAAGCTAACTGCAGTTCAGTAATGAAGCTAAAAAACATCAGTTATCAAAGTGTCGCACTTTGCAATTTTATCAGCAACTCCCTGCGGAAGGCTGGCCTAGATGTCGTTGTAAATTAACAGAGACCGCGGCGCCGGCAATTTGCATACATATTTGCAATGGAAATACCGTAAACGCTTTCGTTACTTTGCGTTAGTGATGTAAGACATTTGAATATCGATAAGAGAAATTACCAAAAGAGATAGTAAAGTACTAATTAATTCTAAAAGCCTGTAGTATGTTTTCTGTCGTATAAAAAGGGTTTTACGTCAATTCAAGTAAATAAATGTGACAGGCTCAAGCTTCTGGCCTTCTGTTTACCCCATTTTTATTTTAGGTATCCCAGTGAAGACACTTACTGCTTATTAAAAAAGTTCTTTCGTTCTCACATGCTAACACGACTTACAGTGTATCAGTTTTATGGTCCCTTATAAACTGTTAATGCCAGACGTATTCTTATTGGTTTAGCTTACTTTTATGAGGAAATTGTCCTTAGTAATCGGGGCTACGGGGTTCACAAACTCATCACCCTCACTGCCACGTATGCAGGCCCGGGCAAACGACCTTTGCGAAACTTCTAACATTTTCGTTATACAGCAATATATGGACAGATAGATTTTATTATGTGTTCACTGTTCAAAAAATGTTGATATAATATACATATGGTTAAAGTTGTCTTTGTAAAAGAGAGACAATAATGTTTAATACAAGTTTAACGGCTGTGGTTCTTTGGTTATTTAATTTAGAATATTTTATAGGTCAAAAATATATACCCAAATTGCAACCAAATACATACCAATTACTTTCGTGTTAAACAAAACATTCCAATATGAAATTGTAGAAAAGTCACAATACGATAGTCAAAAAACAACGCATTGTATATTAAGCGAGCTTTTTCATTGTTGTTTTTTAAAAATTGGGTCAGTTTTTTTGATTCCGTGCCAACTGTGTTACGGGGTGGCTTTATTTACTTTGGGGTTGAATAACAAAAGACGCAATGAATTTATCTTATTAAAAGGATGAATACTTACAAGAAATATTGTTTCTTTACTATCCAATGTGAATCTACTTATGTCTTACAGTTATTTAATTCGTTTTACAGTAATTATATGGAATAGTCTTTAGTTCAGGCATTATCGTTCTAACAAGTATTCCCTTTATATGTTGGCGTTGTTATTATTGTTGAGACATTCTTAGAAAAGAATATTGCAATTCTTCTTATTGGGCCTTTAAAAAACGGATACTACAAATAATGTAATAGTCTAGATTTTGCCCGCGTGGAAAAACAAAAGTGAGTAGCCTATACGTTCTTCTATATTATCGTCTACATCTATACCAAATTTCATCTAAATCCTTTCAGCCGTAAAGGCTACAAACTCTAACAAACATCCATCCATCTAAACTTCCGCATTTAATATTAATTAGTATGATTAAGTATTGGAAAGTCGCTCATAATTATAATTTATGAAAGATGAATAACCAATCTCTAAAATATTACGATGTACTTGAATTAATAGGTCTTATTAGTAAACGAGTATAACCCTGTATTTTTATTTAGTCTATAACTAGAGTCGTTAAGCACTCAAGACATATTCTATTAATCATATTAAACAAAAGTAATGGATAAAGTCGACGAGTTAAGAGAGTAGTCTATGATGAGAGACAAATGATGCCGCGTAACCACTGCTGTTGGAAAAACGTTACGTAACAAAGAACTAATGACAACAAGAACGTATAATTACGACGACTAAAGCTACACACGCTCAGTATTATCTGAACAATCTGATCGTTCAGATAATTATGTGTAGGCAAAATTGATAACTGAACAGTTCCAAGTTTTTTTTTATAACATAAGGTGTCAAACGAGTAAGCGGTCACCTGAATCCGCCAAAATGGCGAAGCGGCCGCTGCCCGTGGACATCCGCAATTGCAGATGCGTTGCCTAGCCTTATACAACGGAAGAGAAGACGCACAAAAAGAGGATATTATCCCTTCCTATGCATCTCCTCTTCCGTCAAATCCACTTCCCCTTCCCATCCTCTCCTTATAAGAAAAGGGTGGTAAAAAAAAAGGGACTTAAAGTAGGCCTCCGGCACCACACTCATCAGACGAAACACGGAATTGCTTCCATTTCACGCCTATCTTCTGTATGGTCGTGGTATTACTGGGGGCGTGCCGGCCCATTCGCGCTAAGATGTTAAAGCGGGCACTACCACTGTAAAAGTTTTGTTAGATTTGTCTAAACGATCAGATCGTTCAGATAAGACTGAGCGTGTCTTGTGCGCTTTATGTTGGCCAGTGTCGTGAGTCTAACATAGTATGACTGACTTCTAAAAAGTCCATTTTACTACATTTTTTAAACACTAACGATTGATAGGTAGCTTCAATCCATACATAAGAATTGAATAAAATTTGGTTTACAAACAGCAGTTTGCCGAGTCCTAGTTTTTTAAGTATCTAATTCACGTTGAAACTTGAGTTTTATTCTATAGATCTAGATAGACTGGCAATAGGAGAATAGAATAACAAAGTATTGTATCCTCTACTGTATTTAAGATGTTACCTATTAAAATTTATATTATAACAAATAATTACAACGCCGTCGTAAGAACTGTCATGATGTGGATCTGAATGTTGGGCAGTAAAAGGGACGGTTGAAATGAGAGTACATGTGGCAGAAATGTTAAAATGGATGTGAGGGGTAACACGAATGGATAAGATACGAAATGAGTATATTAGAGGAAGTTTGAGAGTAGCCCCTGTAGTAGAGAAGGTAAGGAGTAAAAGGTTAGCATGGGCATGTTTTGAGGAGTGATGAATCGCATGTTACAAGAACGTTAGTTATGAGTGTGGGAGGGTACACCGGTAGAGGTAGACCTAGAAAGAGATGGATGGATTGCGTGAAAGGTGACATGATCAAAAAGGAAGTGATGACTGACATGACGTATGATAGAGTTATGTGGAGGACAAAAACTTGTTGTGCCAACCCTACGGGAGTAGAATAAGGAGGATGACGATGAAGACTTTTTATGAGACATATAGAATTTACGAGGTGATTAATTAGGTTAAGGTGAGTCAGGACAGTGTAAAATCACCTTGCCCCGGGATATAAAAAAGCTCATATTATTTATGAATTGGTAAACTTTAGTCTGTAAACCAAATGACATATTTTTTTTGTTTGTTTTTTCATGTTTATTTTTCTTGTTTGACTTTAACTTGTATTTAAGTACTAGATGTTCCCGTGCGGCTTCATACCCATGAAATTATGAACATTTTATTTTATTGTTTACATCTGTCAAAATCTCAATTGCAAATTTCACCGTTCGTAGCCTTAAATCAATATTAGATTTTAACAAAATGACAATTAACATATTTTTTTATCTCTTCATGTAATTTAATCAACATTATTTACTTTCATCGAATCAATACAGGCGATTAGAATCAAATGTCCGACAGACCCATTAAGTGTAATGTTTATTACATTTAAGAAGCTTATGGGCAAATACTGAAACGACATTTGTATACGTGACAGAGTCCTAAACGATAACACCGCATTTAATTCGTAATAAGAAGACGTTTACAAAGTGTTGTGTTTAATTTTCGTTTCAATATTCCGCTGTTAAGGCAGTATCGATAAAAGCTTATTCGATACGTAGGCGTGTCAGTGATCATTGTGTGCGTATTCATTACACGGATGAATGCCTTTCGTAATAAGATGATTGCATCGACGTGACTTTCGACATTTCACTAAGGTCACAATAAATGGCCCTATACGTAATGTCTTATACACAATCTTTTAATGCATTTATCTTATGTACTTTTTTTATAACATAAGGTGGCAAACGATCAAACGGTCACCTGAATCCGCCAATATGGCGAAGCGACCGCTGCCCATAGACACCCGCAATTGCAGATGCGTTGCCTACCCTTATCCCCTTCCTATGTATCTCCACCACCGTCAAATCTGCCATCCTCTCCTTATAAGAAAAGGGTGGTGAAGAGAAAGGGACTTAAATTAGGTTTCCAGCACCAGGATTTATAATGTAACTAGCTGTACCAAGAGACTCGGTCCGCGCGTAATTTAAAAAAATATTAGCTAATGTGTTCTTCCAGACTATGTTCTACATCTATACCAAATTTTAGCAAAATTCGATGAGCCGTTCTACAAATAAGTAGACACGTTAACTACTACTTTTCTAATGCTGAGTTGCTGAAGTTTCCATTTATTTTATCCTTACCCGGTGATTCATTAGTGTTCACATAAACCAAAATTCCAAGGAGTAAAACTCAAGTTAGTTCGGAAACGTATTCAAGAATTATCGAACTAAAAACAACTAACTAATGGTTAAACGTTTCTGGAAAACTGGCCACTAATTTTGTATGTAAATGCGAAATTAATCAGTCTATTGATAACCACATTGTAAAAAGGAAGCAATTACATGGTTGATAATACGAAATGCACGGACCGTGGCATTCACTGATGAGGGTTAAATTACTTCTCTTAATAAATGCTCATTGATGTGAACGCAATTTATCTATCTATACGTATAATAAAAATGAAGTGTCTGTTTGTAATGTCAAAAGAAAAAAATCCAGATTACGAAAAGATGATGTATTTATGTTGCTGATTACGAAAATCGCATTTAAAAAAATTTTGTCTGTCTTTCCGCAAGCCGCGTTTGTTCCGGGTAATCTTCAAACGGCTGGGCAGATTTCGACCGGACTTTCACTGAGGGGTAGCTGACATAGACGGGCATATAGGCTATTTTTTATCTCAATATTGCATGGACGAAGTCAGATGTAACAGCTAGTAAATCTTACTTCTTACTAATATTATAAATGCGAAAGTTTAGATGGATGGATGGA
>NW_013525169.1:823819-841554 GCF_000836215.1 Papilio polytes
TATAAAACAAAGTCTGGAGTACATATGGGATAAGCTTCATCCCTGAGAAATTTCCGGTTCCCGAGGGATACGTAACTTTTGGTAATTTATGTAGTTTGTATGTTTTCTAATACTACGCGGACGAAGTCGCGGGCAACAGCTCGTTAATACTAAATTTAAGTATTTAGTTACAATAAATGTTAATAATCAAAACATCGTTTAAAACATAAACGCTGCAATAAAATTGCTAGTTTCAAAGCAAGATTGGTTTTGATTTATATTTGAACTAATATTTATTTATTAATATTGATGACAGATAATGATTCGACGAAGTAAGAACGCTGACGAGGTCGAATTATTTAAAGTCGTCCGTAGTGATTCAAGCTGGGTTTATATGCAGTCTTACAATGCTAAATAGAACGAGGCTGTCTTATACATTTTGCTTTCTTTTAAAAAGCAATTTAAAAAATATGTGTTTATGTTTCATGTTCTATTGCTGTTACACATTTATATAATTTTACGACGGATGACAAGTTGTTTTAATACCGCATTTTGAATAGTGGACAATCATAATTATGTGATTAAGATAATTACATTTTTAAAACCAATTCTGTCAAATAAATACGTTTACTGAATCTGTACTCATATTATAAAAAGGAAAGATTTGAATTTTTGTATGTATTCGATTCACTTAAAAACTATTGGGCCGATTTTAAAAATTCTTTCATCATCAACTTGCCCTTATACCTTACGGAGGGTCGGCACAGTACGTGCTGCTCTTCCATACATCTCTATCAGCCGTCATATCTGAATCCACTCCTTTCTTAAGCATATCCTTTTTCACACAATCCATCCATACTTTTTCGGACTTTCTCTTCCTTTGTAGCTATCCACATCCATTCTTAACACTTTCTGATTTATGTCGATTTTAAAAAAAACTATTAGAAAGGTAATTTATCTGTGAGTAACATAGGCTATGTTTCTTTTATTTTTTAATTTCACGCGGGCGAAGTCGCGAGCAACTTAGTCTTAAATACTTCGATTTAGAAGCGCCGCTAACAATCTGTCAAAATCCAAAATTGAAAGGAATTTTTTCAGTACTTCGTTAAGAACATTGACAATAAATTATCAAATAAGATAGTATTACGATCGTTAAAAACTTCGTGTAACTTGCGTGATGTATAGAATTGCATGCGGGTGTTCCGAATATTTATTAAAAAAAATTCACCTCTACAATGCTGCACAAGTTTGAAGTTTACTTTTTGCGTTGCCCACCGTGCTTGTAGCCAGGATACCTTATATGGTAAGACCCGTATGTGGGTAGCAACAACTAAATTATATGTAGGCAGAAATGCTATATTTCACTATAATGTCGAATTTTTCAAATGGTATAAACTAGCTGTTCCCGTGCGGCTTCATCCGCATAAATTATGAAAAAATTATTTTATTGTTTACACGTGTAAAATTATCTATTGCAAATGTCAAAATGACATGACGACAAACCATAGCAACCTTGCTTCCTTGATGTTGGCAGCAATTTATGGTCACTTTTCCACATTAGGGTTTTTATCCAAAAATTAAGTTTAATGGCGCGAAAATATATAGCCTGAAGCGTGACGTAAGTGTACGGCTTTTTTATTGAAAAAAAATTCAAAAATATGCTGTAATTGCTGACATCTTAGGCAACAAAGATGCGTGTGTTTACGTTTTATTATAATACTATAGAAGTATAGATATAGATAATTACGAACCAAGTACATTAACTTTGTTATGGTAGTCGCATGTACCCAATAAATATAAAATCCTGGAAAAGAGAAAGATAAAATATTACAATTGCTAAGAAATTCCATTCGCGTATTTTTAAAAAGACTAAGAAGGGGCTTGCATTAACGTTCATCTTTGATATATTACTAGTAACTACAAAAATTCTTGTTTCTTAACTTATCCCAACATCCGATCCATTTTTACTTATACGTGCTATACTTATTTACAAAAAGGTTTAATATAAACCAATTAATCAGTATATTATTGAATTATAATAACTTCGCGCTAACAATAACATGCTGGAGAGTGTGACGCATCTTGCCATATGTCGTTATTTCCTCGAATTACACCAACGCGGCGTCAAAAAATTAACACACATTGCTTATATAACGAAAACATTACATACAAAATAATTTACTTACAAGTAAAGCCAGTAGTGACTGACAGAGTAAGAACAATAACTAGTAACATTTTCTAACCCTGAACTGAACTGCCAAAGGAACTTTTTATATCAAATACATTACAAGATTGTTAAAACCCATAAGTTTTAAATAAGATAAAAGCACTAGGTCCATTAGCAATCAGTCCTGGTGTTTACAAAATGGTATTGATTATTTAATAGTTACGTATAACCTTTGCTCATATACGGCATAATATTTTGGGCCAATGCAAAACATTTAAGAAGTATTTGTTCTTGAAAAGCGATGTATTCGCATATCATCTTGAAAATAACAATAAAATCATATTGAAATATGAGATTATACTTAAATAACTCGCTGATAAGTTGTATAAAACAGCTTTGTAATTTGAAACCACACAGATGTCCTATTAACATAGAATTTTATAACCAATATGACCTTATCTAATTACGTTTAAATTCGCCTACGCGTTAGAACACAAACATTTGTTTATAAGATGGGCTCGTCTATTTGCTTAACAATTCTGTTATTGTTAACAATAATCTTGGGATGATGCATTCAGCTTTGTTCATAGACAAAAACATCTGTGTAAAGCCATTGTTTTGTGAATGATTTTCTATATCTGTATAAATTACAAGGAAATATAAAGTTATGAATAATGTGCAAACCCTCTGAACAGGTCACCTGTCACTGTTCCGGGCTTGTCCCACCAAATGTTAAATTATCTGATAACAATCCAACGTTTAAAATATGTGATGGAAATATCCGATTTTATTAACTTATCTATCAGTAACGTCAATTTTAAGCTATCTGAGCCTCTATCAGTCAGTGGTGGGACAGGCCCTTAAACTTGCACGACTTTCCCCCGAGAATACTAAAGTCAAGCACAAAATATTTGAGTAGTAATAATTAATTAAAAAAATGTTTTACAGTCTTGCAACAAATTTTATCGAATTCTAAGTACCTATTAGTCGACCGTTATCGCTAACCTATTCCGGTATTTGGCGTCAATTACTTTCAAGCTATAGTATTAGTATTATGTTGATAACGTAACAAAGAGACTTGGCTAAATAGCGAGTAATAAGATAACAACGAATTCCCTATACCAATAGCGAGAATCGCTTAAACCTACCATTGTAAAGATCAATACTGTCGAACCAAATAATCCATCTACCATTTATCTAAATAGTTCATATAAATTATCAACATAACATATCTATTCCTTAGAGGACGTACAATCATCATCCACTTGCCCTTATCCCTTATGGAGGGTCGGCACAGTATGTGCTGCTCTTCCATACATCTCTATCAGCCGTCATATCTGAATCCACTCCTTTCTTAAGCATATCTTCCTTCACACAATCCATCCATACTTTCTTCGGTCTTCCTCTTCCTTTGTAGCCATCCACATTCAATCTCAACACTTTCTGGTTTATGTCCCCATCATTTCGTCGCATAATATGTCCATGCCACGCTAACCTTTTGCTTCTCAATTTCTCCACCACTGGCGCTACTTTCAAACTTCTTAGAGGACGTACAATCTGAAGGAATAATTATTAGCTTTGGTAGTTAACTTATTAAATTGCTAACTTTAAGGCATAGCCACTTTTAAATGCAAAACTATTCGCATGCATTTACATTACAGTTTCTCATAAGCAATTAAGATCACTACAAACATAAAAACACAGATTTTAAGCCGAAAGAGAACAAAAAATGCGTTTTCATCTACAAACTGGCGTATTTCAAACACGTGTACCTTTAAAGTAAAAAATGGCCTCGATTCAGCACCACATGTGTTGTTTTTTTCACACGTACTATGGAAGAGGAAATAGCAATTACAGTGATAGCATAATTTCTGTTAAAACAATGAAACACAGCATCCAGTTGTATAACCATTAGATAGCGTTAAATGTATTAAACACACCAAACGCTAGATTATTCTCAACCGTCACCCCGCTCTGTCGCCACGTGAGAATAAAAAGTTTAATCCGTGTCACCGTAATGAAATAAAGTAAGTTCTAACTGTCTCCTTGTCGCTAAAGGTGGGACGGATGAAGCTTTATATTCTCATCTCACGTGGAGACAGAGCGGGTTGACTGTTGGGAATAATTCTGAACGCTGACGTTACGTTAATTTAAAATAGATGATGCCGTGTTCGTATTTTTATGTGGAGTGATGCGACTGATTAACATGTTAGTTTAGACGGATATCCTTGGCACGCCTCTTGATACAGTCGAGACATTTACCTACCTCCATTTTATGACGAACTAGTTTTCGGCCGCGGCTGTCAGCGTGGAATAAAAAAAACAAAAGTAAGCCTTTGTTCTTCCATACTATCCTCTACATCTCTGCCAAATTTTACGGAGATCCGTTAAGCAGATAAGCTACAAACTAACAAACATCCATCAATCTAAACTTCACCTTTCTATTATTAGTAAAATTAGTGTAGAAGATTTATTCTATAGTATAATTTATCTTACGTTCTTACGGTGAAGGAAAACATCGTGATGCCTGCACATATCGGCGAAAAAATTCAAAGATATGTGTGAAGTCAACCAACCCGTAGTGGGCCAGCGTGGTTGACTATGGCCTAGTCACCCCTTACTTGGGGTAGGCTCCGAGCCCCTCGGTGGGGACATATAGCGAGCTGATGATGATGATGATGATGATTAGTCAGAGTTTTTGTCTTTTCTCTTAAGTTCTTTGTGATAAAAAATAGATTTCAAATATAAGTAACTGTCTACCTTATTTGAAAAACCGGGATATACAATTTCACAGCACGTCACTATGTGATTGACGATCGAGATGAAGATAAAGCGTGTTGCATTGCTTTTTCCGTCGACTGAGCTATGCCACCGTTATGTCATAAGTAAGCCGTTTGCAAAATATATAACATCATCGTATATTGTGAAAATTTTATCTCTACTCGTAGATTGCATCCATCTAGTCTTGTTATGACTTGCTTCTTATCAGTTTTTGTTGTTTTGTTTTGTTTAATTTTGGTTCTGTAATGCCTAATATTATAATGAACGTAAGCAATCGGATGTCTTCAACAATTTCTTATTACTGTACAGAAGGAATTTTATACAGTTGTATATATAAGAACTATAAACAGAGATGATTAAAGCAAAACAGCTTCAAGGGTGAGGTTATTTCTTGTGTTTTTCTCATTGACGCCAGTTACATCAGGCTTCAATACGTTGTTTATAAATAGTGGCGCGGCTTCAGGTTTATTTTCGCGAGATTCACGTCATTCGGATTACTTGAATGATTCCATGTATGACTAAAATTTTACCCAGTAATTGAATGACTAATCATTCTCAAGAATGGCTCACTCCAGAAAGATTCCGCGGGATTGACGTATATGTACTGTGAATACTCTAGTTACTTTTTGTTAGTAGTTCTGTAACATGTCTTCTCTTTCATTCTCTTTGAAAAAGCTGAGATAGCACTATATTTTATACACTTGTTTTTGCAATGAAAACGTACAGTCTACATAGTTAGAATAATTAACGAACTAAATGTACGAGTACATACAGTAAAACATCCTTGAGTTTGTGGTACATATTTGAACCGGCTATCTACATTTTTACGGTAAAAATAACGTGGCAAGCTAGTTTCAAGGACGTTGTCTATTCAGTGGGGACTTGAAAAGCTCTATTGACGCCCCCTCGTACGCCTGCGCGGTACGTCCACACGCCGTCAAAGACAAAAGGAATATGCTAAAGGCATGACAAATAGCCGACGGTATCAACGTGTCGCTAGAGATTACTATATGAAAGACTAGTACTAAAGTCAATAAAACGTTTGTAAAATTTCTTACCATGAATGTTTTTTTTTTACACTATTGCATCATTTCAGTCAGCCCGTGAACATGGCTCATAACTGTGCTGAAATATCGGGAACTAAGACAGCCCAATCGTGGTAAGAAACCTATATCTTACGAACATTATATTTGTAAAAACCACAATAGTTTAAATTAATAAAACTTAATTAATACAAGTATAAGAAAATGTGACTTTAAATCAAAACGGATTCAAATCTTATTTTAACTTTGCGAATTGGGTTGTTATAAACACTTTTAGTTAGTTTAAATTTGTACCGGATTGTGTTTTCCTTCGTAGCCAATCCCATTCTGTTACGACAGATTCAGTCGCTTACTTTACTTTGTCTCATCCTTCCTGCTCATCCTTAGAACTTAAGGGGAGTCACGCTTTATTGTCTATCTCTTTTCTACCAACATGAATAACGTCATATCGCTTATGCTTTTGTAGCTTAAGGGCGTTCCAGAGAAGGCGCCGCATCGTGTCTTTCGCACGTGTGAAAGGACTCTCGGAAGCTAAGCATAAAACGGTTTCTCAAAAGATGTATACATGTACGGTTGTGTCGCACTCAAGTTGACGCTGACTATAAGCGGACTTGCTAATCTCATCCTTACAGAAATAGTCTGGTATTTCCTCCACTGATCGCCACTGACGCCGAGCAGTCATAATCTTTGTCGTATGAACTTTGATTTTACTGTAAACTAACTAGTGAGAGGCATAATCTGTATTTACATAATAGAATTGTTGAAATTTCATTTGAATTTGCGTACAGGAGCGCGCGCAAACCATAGACCAGTACCGCATAACTATATAGTCAGGCTCCCTATAAGCTTATATGGAGGTGCGTACACAAACTAAATTATTACAAAACTAACTAAACAGTTGAATTGGCTGCGAAACAATCGACAATCGCACAACAGTTGTGCGCCCGCTCTAAACAAAGAAGCATAATGTTTTTATTGCAATGATGAAAAGCCACATTTCTTTACGTAATACGTACCTAATTAGTCTATTGGTCAAATTAATGTGTTATGTAGGAATGAATACCGTTATCTTGACAAATAAGGTAACTATGAGATCACCGTCGTTTGACAGATAAACTGAGTTCAGACGAAGTATCATTATGGACACCGTTTATGACCATCTATCTACTTCATAATAAAAATATTATTCTGAAAATGGACCTAAATGTAATTTAAAATTATCATTGATGGAAATAATTTTAAGCATTATTTAAAAAAGGATCAGGTTAATGTGCTTTCCATTTAGAATGCCTTTAAAAATCGCGTCCAAATAAAATTATTAATGTCGTCCAAAAGCACAAGCCGTTTTTACTTTTATAAAGCTTTGTGTTTGTCAGCAAAAGAAAGCCACGGAGCTTTCGGCCGAACTGGATCGACAATCGGCAACCGGTTTGACCGCCGCGAATCCTGCCTCTAATGCACGCAATACACATACAAACCTACATAAATATAACAGCCTATGAAGGAAAACTACCAGTTAATAAACAAGATATAGCCGTAACGGTATAACATTTCTTCTGACAGAACAAAAAAAAACTCAAGTTACTAGTTATCATTATGATTTATCACTGATTTGGTCAAGTAGATTTAAGTCGTTTAAATTTTATTATGCGGCAACAGAAATTGTTTTGTGGGTAGATAAATTCATTTAAACCGCTCTGCTAAAAACATTAAGATTTGTCCTTGACTTGTGCTATTCACGTATAATCCACTTGTCTTGATAGCGTTAGCATGTACTAAAATGACAGCACATATATAGCTTGTGAAGATATTATGAGTTAAATTATTATTTCTCTTTCGAGTATTACAAGTCACTTCAACAATCATTATTATTAAAAGCTGAGCTATGTATAATCAAAGAGTAATAAAATAGGTACCAGTAGTAAAATAGGCATTAGCGATAAGGTTATACTGTTTTAAATATACGTGTATAGGAGTTAAAAAACTACGAACCGAACAGCACAATGTTTACACAGACATCTTGTAACATTCCGTTCGCCACATTCGCAACATAAATACTCGCAAACACAAACGGACATAAAATAAACAAAGGTATTTAGCGTTTTATGGTTAGTCAGGTTTAAAAATACAACGAGTCATGGTGAAACAATTCTATGGGTAGAGAATAATAAGAAATTACATATATTTTTAACGGTAAGACTAGCCACCAACTCGCTTCCATCCAAGCTTGGATTTACATGAAAGAAGTACACTATTGGCATGTAACAAGGATAATGTTAGTTAGAGTGTGGAAGGGTACATCGGTAGAGATAGACCTAGAAAAAGATGGATGGATTGCGTGATAGAGTTAAGTCGAGGACAAAAACCTATCGCGCTGACTCTACGGGAGTAGGGTAAAGAGGAAGATGATGATCATGATGATTGGCCAAAGTAAAAACTTTGTTTTATTTTACAACATTATGACATTCTTAAACTTAATGAAGCACATAATAATTAACATAGATAAGAGAACACGATAACCCGATGTAATTATAATTTTTCTATCACGTGTAATGGTCATAAGTAATTTTACATTAAATTTTTCTTGTTAAAAATGTTTGGATGCACGAAAGTTTGTTAGAGTTAGTAGCCTAAACAACTGAACGGATCTCGAAGAAATTCAGCATACATGTAGAACATAGTCCGAAAAAAAAAACATAGGCTACTTACTTTTATTATTTAATTCCATGACGACGGGATCGCGGGCAAATGCAAGTAGAATAAAATGTAAATTTCACGTCTGGTAACATTGTTAAAAGTCATCAATTAAAGTGTTAAATTTTTAGCAAATCATTCTCATTTAAAAACGTTACACATACAGAAACTACAAACTGGTTCTAAAAAGAAAAATATGAAAATGTCTGCTATTTCTAGAATTGTATGTTACATTTTTGTAATGTAAATGTGGGTTAAGATGTTTTTAAACTTGTCTACGCAAAGGGATGCCGTAGTATGAATGTGGATTGAAGAATATGTAACTTTGTGCATAATACGCTTTCGGATACAAAAATAGCATTACATTAAAAATAGAAGTTACTGTATTCTAACTTTGTATCTGCGATCACGTCGCGTAAGCAAATGAAGTCAACAAAGTGCCCGCATATCCATAATACATATCCTACGCAATACATATGAATACTTTAAAAGACTTCCTTTCAACCAATAAGATCTTTTATAGCATATCGATTTAAGAAAGATAAATGTTACATATCGTTACGTGTTTTGCGCTCAAGCCGTCGAAGTGCATTCTAGTTACAAAACAAACATTATATAATACAGAAAGAACAAGATCTTTCGTCTCTGAATACTTGTACAAGACGTTGGTATAGTAAATACATAAAACATTCGTAATCATCTCCCTGTCTTAACCCCACCCTAAGAGCGCGCGCACACTTTTGACTAGACAATCGCACAACCGTTTAGTCGCGCTTTGATTCCTATGTGCTTATATGGAAGTGCGCACACTCGATTATTAGCTGTGCAACTAAACAGTTCAATTCAACTGTTTAATTATAGGTGTGAGCCCGCTCTAAGAGCAGTCGTCCCAAGTTTTTGTACTCCAGATCGATCTATCATTGATCATTTCAGTAGAATGTGATAATAACGAAGGTGACATGACCAAGTGTGACCTTTTACGCAATCGAAAATCATTCGTCATAATTCTTTCAATTTGTACAACAACTAAGAATATATGAAACAGAAATACAGACATCAAAACATCTAACATATAGTGGACAATCTATGCTTACGCTTACATTCTAGAATAAATGCATACGGTGTCAGATAAATTTTAGCTAGACTGCGGTATAATGTTACAGCTTTCTCGGTAGCGCTCGAATAGCCCTGACAATTTGATGAGTCTGTCACAACGCGACTCCGGCTTACATACAGGGAGAAAGTTGAGCATTACAAATATACCAAGAGTTATATTAAACCGTTAGCTTAGGATTTCGAAACACCTTGTATAATAAGATTATTTCTTGGGGTCGTCGACCTCGTATCACGTTCGTGATAAAAAGCGATACAAGATTTATTGCTTTTGTTTCGCATAACACGATAGCAATGTCTGCATTTGAAAGTTATAGTTTACTTAATAAAGCCTTCACGTTTAACAAAATTCAACGATATAACCAACCCACAATCGGCCAGCGTGGTTGACTATGGCCTAGTCACCCCAAACTTTAGATAGACTCCGAGCCTCTCAGTAGAGACGCATAGTCAGCTGATGATGGCTGTTATAATCAACTTAAACGACGAAACGGTTGCAGTTTTAAAACTTATCACACTTATATAGCACATAATATGTATATAAGCCCAACTAGCTGTTCCCGTGCGGCTTTATCCGCGTGAAAGTATGAACATTTTATTTTATTTTCAGATTTTAGTTACATTTGTCAAATTATCAATAGCAAATGTCAAAATGACAAGACATGACAAACCTTGGCAATCTTGCTTCCTTGATGTTGGCAGCAACTTATGGTCTCTTTCCCACATTAGGGTTTTTATCCAAAATATTTACCCCCTGAGTTTAATGGCGTGAAAATATATAGCCTAAAGCGTAACGTAAGTGTAGGGCATTTTATTAAAAAAAGAATTGTTCAAAAATATGCTGTAATTGCTGACATCTTAGGCAACAAAGAAGTGTGTGTTTACGCTTTATTATAATAGTATATATAGATAAGAGGAAAATTCATTTATTTGCCGTCCATATTTTCTATGCCAATACGTACGTCTATTTTTTGCTGTGAAGAATAATCTCAGGGAAATTTTAAACTATTATCACATTTACTGATCATAATTTATCTTTAAAAAACAAGACCACTATGCTACTAAAAATATAATGTGAGTCACTAAAAGGGCGATGGATTGAATAAATTGCGTCGTTTGACCGTAGCGACATTATTGCCTTAATAAGGTCAGCACATACTAGGGTTTGTCCTTTGCGGACAGGCGTCACACCTAAAGTGGAACAAAAACAGTGTCACATTACACGGTCAGTATCAAATATTAATAGTGTTATAAAAAAAATAACTATTTTACATTTTTGTTTTGAGACGCTAACAGATATGTTAATATGATTGTTAGTTATTTTTAGAACACTCTATATTCAGCACAATGCATTACAGGACTACCGTGATCAGCAAAGGATGCGAACAACCCGCATTTATTATTAAGTCGTGATGTTTTTGTTTGCTCGTTCGTTTGTTTGAATTCGAATTAGGCTTTACGAAGACTGCAAATACTATGAATGGTTTTTCGACATCACAAATAAGTTAAGAATTATTGTATACTTATAGTGTGCGTGAAACCTAAACTATCGCACAACTGTATGGTTAGTTTTTTAATAAGTTTTATTAGACTTGCTTTGATTCCTATGCGCTTATTTGGAGATGCGCACACTCTTGTTTTAATTAAGCAACTAAACATTTGAATTTGCTGCAAAACTATCGCACAACCGTTTAGTCTAAGGCGTGCGCCCGCTCTTCTACTAAGGACAAAATTGAGTAAAGCTTGTCATTTTAAAACTCCTAGTACAAGGTTCTGTCTATTGTAATGACTTGCCATAACTTTGAACACTGTTTTGTTGAATTTACTACCTAGTTAAAATAGTTGCGGTTCTCCACAACTATTTGAAAGCATAGGAATTTAAACTTCCAACAATAAAGGTCAAAATTTATGCCCTTTTTAGATACAAACGTGTCTTATATGGTCATGTTACCAAAGTATTACAAGATTCAAAATGTATTTAGGCTCGTAGTTATCAACGAGCATATGACGGTACATATGCGGTAGCCACGATCCACCGACACCTGAAACTGTTTGCTGAGCAGTACATAGCAAAAATGGCGAGCCGATATTACGTTTGGATGTTATTATACTAAGGCTAACACGGTGGGCGGGAGATTGTCAACGAGACCGCCAAAGGCCATATGCTAATTTGTCTTGTCTCGTCCCAGACAAGTAGCTTCTACTACAAATTACTTTCACTATCGACGTGATCTGTTTATAATGAAACAGTTACACGTATGATTTTGATTGATTTAGTCTCGGCAAAAAGTTACTCTTGTTAAGATTTCCAGTAGAGTTTAATCTCGGATATCGGATATAAAAACGACTTCCTTCGTTATATCTTCAAACCGGCTTCTTGTAACTGGTATTTGTTTTAAACACTTTAATTATTAACAGTTAATTTCAAAGCTAACAAGTATTTAGTAATTCAAATCAGGAAAGCAAACAAAACAAAAGAATGAATTTTGATGTAGTATGATGTATTTAGCTTATTACAGTTTCAGAAGATTAAATATTAAAATAATTGAAGATCGCAAGCACACCATTCTTTAATCTACGTAATGTTATTTTCTTAACAGCGTGCCGACGTTTTGTAGAAAGATTTACTGTGACGTTAGAGTAATAGTTGAAGGTTCATTGCCTTGTAGTAGGCCTCGAAATAGACCGATGTTTGTGTATATTTTTTGTGGTAAAGGTGCGTTATTCCGTACAGGTAGGCTGACCTTATTGTCTAAAAACCAGATAATAACAAATTGCAGGTAGTTGTAAGTGTGAAGAAGACCCTTTATGGTTTTTTTATTTAATTAAAAGATAAGTTGTTATGGACGATTAAACTGATAACTGTAGACCATTTTATCTTATTATGTTTGTGTTCTTATCTTATTAAGTGTAAATGTGTTAATCTGAAAACATAGACTAGATTAGGTTATGGTAGATTTCTTAGAAAAGTATGACAGTATAAAACATGTGTTTAGTTAAAATTTATTTAAAAATGAATAAATATTGCTTCTCAAAATGAAACACGGAAATGTTTCTATGGAACACATATATCCATCGGTTAGAGTTTTGTTTATGTAATATTAATTTATAGATGGGAAGTGGTAATAGACGCTTCTCCTATGATAAATGACTTTCAATTCTTTCGGTTTATTTTAACAAAAATATTTCTTAAAAGTTCTCGACTAATTGGATAAAGCGAGAGAAATCGTAACGGTTTTTATGACGTAAATTACATCATAAATATCAAACTAAGTGTAGCGTGTGGAATGTATTGTAAGTGATGATAGCGTAAGTTTTCATGGGCTATGCACCTGTACAAAATCGCCTAAAAACATATCGCCATCTATATCTCTTTTTCGTTGAAATTAAACGACATAACAAAGTGTCTGTTCAGGTGTTGTAGCAGGGGAAACCCACGGTTAATAGTACACTACTGTTTTAAAGATTTTGAAGCTATAAATTGGTAAAAGAACTTATACATATGTTGGTAAATAAACTTTCTATACTTTGATTTTATGTCTTCAAATGGAGTTAGAAATACGCGCTTTTATTAAGTTACTAATGCTGATTTTCCAATCAAATTATTCTTTTTCTTATTAGATTTGTTTTATGTATCTCTTAACTTATTGATAATCTCTGTAAAGTTGTATTCAAGCTAAGCATACTGACTATTAAGAAATATAAGAGCTAAGCTCTCGTCAAATATAAATACAGGTTGGAACGATAGACGTATTTATGCAAGACAAATGAAACATAAAAGCTTTCATACATTCAGTTTGCTTTTAAATTCATTTTATAGAGAGGAATAAATTCAATTCGCAGCCCCATTCATATTTATAGGTTAGTGACATCGAGAGTAAAACGAAAAAAAAAAACTAGTCACTCCGATGCGGGATTCATATAAAATTCTAAATTTAAATCTCTCCCGCGTATTACGTTTTATAAGACATCATTATGTCACACGACGCTATCATTTTATTGAATTAATTTTTGCTTTTTGCTAGAAATAAAATACTAATTAAATTAACACTTATATATTCGACAAGTATATAATTCATATTCATTATTAATGATTTAAAAGTTAAAAATGTATTTTAGTAGACTGCGAAGATTCTATCTTATCTTACTTCTTACTAATATTATAAATGCGAAAGTTTAGATGGATGGATGGATGTTTGTTAGCGTTTGTAGCCTAAACGGCTGAACGGATCTCCATGAAATTTGGTACAGGTTGAGAGCATAGTCTGGAAGAACACATAGGCTTTTATCCCTGGAATAGTTACGGTTCCCGTGGGATTCATTAATTAAGTTTTTTTAATGTTTACTCGATCATTCTGCAACGGTTGAACCTATCTTATTGAAATTTGGCACAGATAAAAAACAAAGTCTGGAGTACACATGGGATATGCTTCATCCCCGAGAAATGTCCGGTTCCCGAGGGATACGTAGCTTTTTGTAATTAATATAGTTTGTATGTTTTCTAATACCACGCGTACGAAGTCGCGGGCAACAGCTCATTCTGCAATAAAGGCAAACATTTTTTTATCTTTAACGATAAAACATCTTGGAAACTGAACCACTTTTAGTTTTGTTAGCTTAAAGAGTAGATAAAACGCTTGTCGATGAGCAATATGGATTATCTTAAACAAACTGTGACGGGGATTTCATTTTTGATACAGTATGGCGCGGAGTCCCTTAAATATGAGAAAACTACAAAGCAACAGCTAAATAACCGTTTTTTTATAACATAAGGTGAAAAATGAGCAAGCGACCACCTGAATCCGACAAGATGGCGAAGCGACCGCTGCCCATAGACATCCGCAATTGCAGATGCATTACCTACCCTTATCCGACGAAGGAGGAGACGCACATAAAGAGGATATTTCCCCTTCCTATGCATCCTCCTCCACCGTCAAATCTACTTCCTCTTCCCATTCTCTCCTTATAAGAAAAGGGTGGTAAAGAGAAAGGGACTAAAATTAGGCCTCCGGCACCACACTCATCAGACGAAACACGGAATAGCTTCCATTTCACGCCTGTCTTCTGTGTGGTCGTGGTATTACACCGGGCGAACCGGCCCATTCGTGCTAAGATGTTAAAGCGGGCACTACCACTGTCATAAATTATTCACCCTTAAATTATTCTGAGTTAGGCAGTAAATATGTATGACTAAAAAATGATATATTTTGACATGTTAACTTGAATAAGGTGAGCTAATTTTATATTAACATTCTACTATAAAAGTTGACGACCAAAACTAAAAAAAAAAAACGTTCAATGCGCTCTGACGGACATATAGGTCAATTTATTATTTTTACTAGAAAGGGCGTAATGTGTTCACGTTTCTTTTATTATTATAGTTTCCTAACTTGACCCATTTTACTAATCAAATACTTACATTAGTATTCCTTGTTACAATCTGGTTTTAACCTGTTATCTATTTCTTTTCTTGTATTGATCTCTGATCGTAACACTTGCGGGGAATTCACAACAGTAATTCCCATGTTTACCGTTATCTTGCAGCGAGCTCCGTTGAACAAAATGAGATCAACGGCAATGACAACCATGAGCCAACCATCTTTCGATTGGAGAACTGTCTATGCTCGATTGCCAACTGGTACAATCTTAGTCTAATGCAATCTTGTAATGTAATAAATGGTAAAATTATTAATTCCTTTGATGATGCAACCAATACGACTTTAATACAAGAACCAATGCAAAATAATTAGGCCAGTGTGGCCAGGCCAGAACACAGAAGTGGTCAACGACGCCCACGGACATCCGCAACACCAGAGAAGTACAGATGCGTTTCCAACCTTTGAGGAGATTCTAGGTTCGCTTCTTGGTTCCCTTAGTCGTACTGGTTTGGAAATATCGCCGACAGACCGTTCCATAACGCCGCTGTAAAGGTTTCCCAGCTACATTTAACCATTCGTTAGTGCGTTGGGTCCATAACTTCATGAAATGCGGTTCCGAACCACCTAACATGAGTTCCACTGCGTCAAAACTTAAATCAACTTAACACAAAGAATCACTAGGTAATGATTGAAATAAATAGAAACCCAGCGTTAGTTATTGTATCAATCTAAAACTCCTTTTTCTTTTTTTTATAACAGTTTGCGCCATTACCGTGATCCAACCATGTTGATGGTATAATTTGATCATCATGGATCAAAAGAGATCAAAAGAGCGTCGGTGGCTCAGTGGTTTGAACACTTGACTTGTAATCTACAGGTCTTGGTTTCGAATCCCCCCATGTACCAATGTGATGTTCGATTTTTCGAATTTTCATATGTACATAATTTACCCGACGTTCTTACGGTGAAGGAAAACATCGTGATGCAACCTGCACATTTCGGCGAAGAAATTCAAAGATATGTGTGAAGTCAACCAACCCGCACTTGGCCAGCGTGGTTGACTATGGCCTAGTCACCCCATATTTAGGGTAGGCTCCGAGCCCCTCGGTGGGGACGTATAGTGAGCTGGTGATGATGATGATGATCATGGATTAAAAGATCTTTCAGAGACTGGTTATTTTTATATCTACCCCATTAATGACCTACTTGACTGTATAGCACGTAATTCTGGTTATTTCACAAGTTACAGCTAACCTTTAGACGACCATAAAACTTATCTTTCAAAGGTTAAAGTGGTATGAAAGTTACCTCGTTCCTACATTTATAGACAAGTTATAAATATAGGCATGATTATATTATATGGATATTGGGGTAAACGGGTTATATCGGTCGGGGAGGTTGCCGGCGGATCAATATCGCATCGAGGGGACTGCACACTCGTTGACCAATAAACGCTTTATGTAGTGCTAGCTTTCGCTAGCGACTTCGTCCGCACGGAATTAAAAAAAAAAAACAAAAGCAAGTATCCTATGTGTTCTTTGAGACTATCCTCTACATCTATGCCAAATTTCATCGAGATCCCTTCAGCGGTTTAGGCTACAAACTCTAACAAACATCCATCCATCCATCTAAACTTTCGCATTTATAATATTAGTAAGATTAGTAAGAAGTAAGATAATATTAAATTGAACATTTTCTATTAGTTTTTTTTAATGTAAGCTGAAAAAGAAATCCTAGTGATTTGAAAGTTTGAATCCGTTTACATTTTTCAATCAGAAATTAACCCAATAACTACTGAATCGATTTTAAAAAATGTCCACTATTAAGAAGCTACGTTGTCACTGAGTTAAAACAATTACTTTAAAGTTATTTTAAATTGAAACCACCTTAGTTTCCCATGAAAGTCCCGGCAGTTAGTCATGGGATATTCCTGTAATAGGGAACATTCGTGCAGACAAAATAACGCGCATTATTATTTGTTATTTTACCTTATTTAATAATAGCGTTAATGTAGACATATCAAAGAATATTATTAATAAGCTAGAAGCTTGGTCCGATTTTAGTTTAGTACTCAATACAAATTTGAAATCTAGTATTTCCTACCAAATTTTAATTTGTCTGATAACAATCCGACGTAAAAAACATGGGGATATTTTGTTTCCTTATCTGACAGTGACGTCATTTTTAAGCTATCTGATCCTCTATCAGCCAGTTTAGGGACAGGCTCTAAATACTTTAAATATTTATTCATTTTTAATTTGACATTTAAATGTAACAATAGAATTTTAGGTCACTACATCAGGGTCATTACAGACATATAATAATGTCAAACGTAGACCTTTCTTGCATTCATCACAATGGACACAATAGGGCCTCAGTTCAGAAAGTAGGCAAGGTAGAAATGCAAAGTTAATAGTATTTATGGTTGGTTGAATTTTTATTTCATAAATTATACTACCCATAGACGCGTCTATAGATTGCAATAAATGTATTTTTTTGACCGACTTCCCAAAAGAAGGAGGTATTCAATTCGACGGTATATTTTTTTTTTATTTTTTTTTTTTTTTTTTTTTTTTTTTT
>NW_013525169.1:843209-853680 GCF_000836215.1 Papilio polytes
GTGTACTGTTTTTTTGAGAATATTTTGTTTTTGGTGTATTTTGTTTTGTTTTTCGTGTATTTTGTTTGGAAGTCGGTTTTGTTTTTTTTTATATAGTACTAGCTGTTACCGTGCGGCTTCATCCGCATGAAATTATAAAAAAAATATTTTAGTGTTTTCATTTGTCAAATTCTTAATTGAAAATATCAAATTACCGTTACCATAATAACCTCGCTTCCTTAATGTTGGCAGCAACTTATGGTCTCTTTCCCACATTAGGGTTTTTATCCAAAATATTCACCCCCTAAGTTTAATGGCGTGAAAATATATAGCCTAAAGCGTGACGTAAGTGTAGGGCTATTTATTAAAAAAAGACCTATTCAAAAATATGCTGTAATTGACATCTTAGGCAACAAAGAAGTGTGTGTTTACGCTTTATTATAATAGTATAGATAAAGATTGGGAGATTAAAGATTGATAAATAGTTTTAATTAAATAAAGCAATATAAGAGTACTGTTATGTTAAAATAATTTATTTTGACGGTTTCATAAAGTGCGTTTGTGTTATCTTACGGTGTACGAAATTTCTTCATACGTCCTTGAACAACTTTTTTAATAAAAATATAATAATAATCGATATACGTAACCTATGGCCCCGTGCCAGATAACATCAGCAACAGCGATGTGAACTTAACCTCGTTCCTTATCCGAGAGTGGGTGGACTGTACTGCGAAACATTGTACATTAAACGACTTATGGATATTTTTGCTCTGAACGTAATACAATATTAAATTAAATACGTTATTTCCGTATTCTTTTTTTTTGGAAGATTCTTCATGTTTTAACCTTGAAGTGTCGATTTTATATTACTAACTTTATTCTTCACTTCTAATAGAAATAGGTGTTTATTTATAACTATGTTTGCAATGTTTTGAATTCTATAAATAGTTTCCTCGATTCAAAGTAACTTTTACGTAGTTCCTACAATCCTGTTTACTTACAACCAGAAGAGAGAACAGGTTCTTTGCACCAGGGGTTACCAACTTATCTAAAGATGATAGTAATGAAAAAAAGAATAAAACATCTCAAATGTTAAGTCAAAATCTAATCAAAATGTATAGCAAATGCTTAATAAACCTTTATGGATGTCTGTTTCTACTTCTGTGTGTTAAAAAAGCCACTAAAATAGTTTTTATGAAAAAAATAGAATTTTTTAGGTACAAAAGTTGGTCACCCCTGACGAAGAGCAGAGACGTAATCAAATAATGAGTATAGTGTGTTAATAAAAAGTGGACACACTATACGGAGTAGTTTTTTTCGTAAAAGGGAACTTATTTACTTTTTGTCTGTGTTACAAAATAACATTTGAAATAACTATGTAATAGTAATTCAACAAATCTCCTTTAGTGATACTAAAAGGGCAATATAATTAACCTGAATGTTTGTGCTATTTCAAAGATTTCTATAGATTTTCTATCAATCATTTAATTAATGAAAACAGCATTATCATCGTAACGTGTTTCTGATATCCATTGAAATGCAATAAAAAAGATTCAATTAATTTTAAAAAGCGATTGCGTAAAAAACATGTGTTAAAATCCTTAACTTTGAAGGCAAGTCGATCTCTCAGTTCTAAGAAATGGACGCAAGACTTGATTTTGGCTGCGGCATTCCTTTACCTGCCCGTAAACACCGAAGGGACCAAGGTAAAGTGGTCACCCGTCCGTTACTTATTAAGTTGGATGTAAATCAAAAGCACGTATTTTATTTTGAGCCTTTGTTATCTGTCTCGACAGTAAAAGCTTGTGTTACCATGCTATAAAGGAAAGTCGGTACCAGCATTACTTTTAAACAAAGCATCGAGAATAATCATGTACGTGTCAGAGCGAGTCCTTTGTTTTAATTTTTTTTTGTTATTTTGGAGTTTTACCGGAACGGAAAAAAATATATGTGCCAGTAATGTTTCATTAACTTTGCAAGTATTACTAAAAACTAAACAAGGCGGTCCATTATGGGAATTGCTAATAGCTAATGTAAATAATTATAACGGACTTCTACCATTATGGTGTGGGCAGTGAAACTCCGTGTATGAGGACAGTGGGCCGATAGCCATACGCGTCGGCAGCGTTGATATCCGCTGTTCTAAACGGTTTTGATGTGAATTATGATTTCACGATTCCAGCACAGGCGTTAAGGCCTCCCTTAGTTCAATACTCAGTACATTTTTCTTACCTTATGATAGATAATTTTTCCTGCATAAGTCTTTAATTGCAATCCGCAATTACATGCTCGTTATTACGGATATTAAAATTGTAATAATTCTCAGAAGCTTTACTTATAACAAGAAAACAAGATTCTTAATTCAAAAAAAAATGTCGAAATCGATAAAATATTTAACAAAAAAGAAAGTCAACTTGTACGTTTGCGTGAATTGAAACAGTTTCGTATTAATTTTATGGCTGTATGGTGTTTGTGCTTTAGACTTTTACTGCTGATAAAAAAATGGTATCGATGGTGATCATCGCGAAATTTTAGCAAGACTCAATAAATTTCACTGTTAAAATCGCTAAGTAAAGGGCGGAGCTCGCATGTAAATTATTCGATTACGTCAAAACCTGTAATACAACTTTCTTTGGAGGCATCTCATAAAGTACAAAAAGTATCTTCGTCATTTTGTACACTTGTACAACATACTCCATTGCCGAAGTTACGCGATTGTTTTTTTTTTCTTAATTATGATGTTTTAATCCATCATCAACTTGCCCTTATCCCTTATTGAGGGTCGGCACAGTATGTGCTGCTCTTCCATACATCTCTATCAGCCGTCATATATGAATCCACTCCTTTCTTAAGCATATCCTCTTTCACACAATCCATCCATACTTTCTTCGGTCTTCCTCTTCCTTTGTAGCCATCCACATTCATTCTTAACACTTTTTGGCTTAATGTCCCCATCGTCTCGTTGCATAACATGTCCACGCTAACCTTTTATGATGTTTTAATCCATACTATTTTAATATTTGTTATATAACGCAGTCGAGGGCGGAGTAATACTTAAGGGTGTGCAGTGGGGTTGTCGTCCCCTGTTGCCTAGCAGCACGGGGTCACAATAGGCAACAAGAGGGTTGAAAACGCCGGCGCCAAAATTGTCTCAAGTTTTCCCTTTACTGGAGTACAAGACAACTTGGTTTATTTTACGATCTTTTTCTAGTAAGCTAATGTATTTGTTTAGATCATACTACTTAGGTCTTTATCTTCAACATTTATTTAACTTAACTTGATTACATTACCGTGAGACTTTTTATGTTATTTCCGTTTGTCACTGCGTAGAATAAACAACACGGTAAAAACTACATCCTGCGTTCAATTTGCCATATGGGCAATCTGTGACGTAAGCCGCGACCCTGTCTGTCCGCTGTGATAAAGTGAGTTAACATTACACAAATGTAATAGTACATTGCATCCAATCTACAAATATCCAGGCATGAAAGAGAATCGTCCATAAATGAGTAAATAAAAAAACAATAAAGAAATCAGTGGAATTCTACTCCCAAAGCGCCTATTTAAAACACATTTCTAAAATATCAGAGAGATGATACTAAAATTTTAATAAAAGTTATTGGACTGTGTAAACCCGCACTTATAAAGTACGATTTCACTGAGCTTAATAAGTCGAATATACCGTCTTAAAATCTCGGTCTCTAATTGTAAAGTATCGTTTATCACTCAAGATGCTTATCTTTAGAAATGAAAAGGTCATTAATAAACTTTTAGAAGGCATTTATCTTGCGCATGATTGTGTAGTGTGGACGCAGTAACGGCATCTCTGGACAATAACAAGATATTTTTTTTTAACCCGTTATGTTAACCAAATAAATATTTTTATTCTACCTCTGTTTTTCTTAACTATGTAATGTTTGTTTCATTGCCATTGGATGACTTCATATATTTCGAATTTTATTAAAATCGTTTTCGAATTGTAATCTTCTATAGAATTTTGTTTTAGACCTTCCCCCTCTCAAATAATAACAGCAACATTGAACAAAATATATTTTAGGACATGTCTACAAAGAAGTCAAACATATGGATGTCCTAAAGATTTATTTTGCTTCAATGCTTAGTAAATCACTATTTTCTCTATAAAATGTAAAGGTATTGACGTTTTCTCACACTTCAACGATCACACAGGCGTCTGTAACCGCACGTACTCACGTAATATGAAGTGACACATTCCTCAATTGAGCCGGTGACGCGGCGAGACACGGCCGTACACAAATTGATGCCAATTTGAGTCTCCGGCTGACTCACGTACGTTTGGTACAGCGGTCCTCGCTGCATATGAGTTTTTTTATCCATATCAATCAAGTTACTCTGTGAAAATCAATTTAACTCATAAACCTTTAGTTAGTTAAACGAGAAATAACAGCAGTAGTTACAAGAAAAATTATTCATTAAAAGGAACATTACAACCATAGAGGCTTACGTAGAAATTTTTTCCCCATCAAAATGCCTGACAACATTAAAAATACATGCGTTTTTGTTTTAAAAATTCAGATTGGCATTCCTTATGGTGCCATAATGATGTACCAATCTAGCCTATCTGTGCGTCAGATAACCTAATTTAGTTAAATTTTTTTGATTGATTAATTCATTGTATAAGGCAGCGTTAACATTCGCCTGAAATAACTACGTCTGTACAAGGAATCGACAATTTCAACAGCCAAGTATAGCTGACGAAGTGTTGACTACGGGTCAGTGATAGGGTTGTCAAAATAATCATTTTTATTATGACACTAGATTTCACCTGCGACTCCGTTCAGATGAATTAAAAAAAACATAAGTAAGTATCCTATGTGTACTTCCAGAATATCCTCTACATCTATATCAAATATCATTGAAATCCGTTCAGCCGTGTAGGCTACAAGCTGTAACAAACATCCATCCATCTAAACTTTCGCATTTATAATATTAGTATGATAGTATGATTATAATTAGTAACATTTATTTTTCGTTTTGTCCATGCGTTGTAAGTAAGGTCAAAAAAAAAAAACCAGAACTTTAATTATTAGATGTTCTGACTACTTCAAACTTTACAACGGAATAAAATGAGATAACCAAGTCACATAAATTCTGTTAGAAAAGTGGAGCAACCAATTAAAGTTTCAAGCTTCTAAGGAAATAAAATTTTATTTGTAGCAACCCTAATGGTATACGTCCGTCCTTGCCGCGATAATTGGTAGACTTGGAACTATTTAGATCCCTGCGACCGGCAGCGGGAACCGAGGAAATGTGGTATTATACAAGTTCATGGCTATAATGTTAGTACTGAATCTGAATAAACCTCAATCCGGTAATAGTAACGAAGTAACGGTTCCTGCCGACGCTCCTGAGGGAACCCTCGAGCTTAGGTACTCATGCTCAGGTTTAGGCTAAGCGTCATTTGCGCTCGGCCACCTCAAGCCCGGTGAATCTGTAAATGCCTCTTCAAGGCAAACAGTGGCCATTCAGTGACCAAAAAAAACTAAACTTTATTGTTTCACACGTTTTTACGCAGTCTCTAAAATCGCATTGTAACGAACGTGTTTTGTTACTCTCCAGTATTTAAAAGTTGGTACTGCTTTTAAAATTGTATGATCGTTCTAAATTTAATGGAATTAAATTCTCATACACAACAATAGCATAAAAACCGGTTCACACGATCGTATCATTTTACATCATCATCACCAGCTCACTATACGTCCCCACCGAGGGGCTCGGAGCCTACCCTAATATGGGGTGACTAGGCCATAGTCAACCACGTGGTTTGAACACTTGACTTGTAATCTACAGGTCTTGGGTTCGAATCCCGCCATGTACCAATGTGATTTTCGATTTTTCGAATTTTCATATGTACATAATTTACCCGACGTTCTTACGGTGAAGGAAAACATCATTTTACATAAGTAGTACGAATTAACTTTATCTTACATTTCGATGTTTTAATGATGATTCATTTTTCAAACAGTTGCCCTTGACCTTTCGTTGTTAATTAAATCAAACTCCCGTCTTGAAAAAACTTGGTTCTGTTAAATTTCTATGATGTACAAAGTAATTTAACAGAACCAAGATTTTATGTAAGATTTTTATTGATCGTATCTTACCTGTCTGGCGATAAAAGCTTCAATGTCTATGGTTTCTTTTAACCACAAAAACAATTTGAAGACCATAAATCGATCTGCGTGTGTCGGAACAGTTATTACAGCATCACCATGATGATGTCAGAGGGACTTTTCTAGAAGTAGGATTAGAACGACAACGAATATTTTTCTTCTCTGAGTCCAGATCTATTTTAGTTTTATGAAAACTCTAGCTGTTCCCCTGCGGCTTCATCCGCATGAAATTGTGAAAATTTTATTTCATTGTTAACATCTGTCGAATTATCAATTACAAATGTCAAAATGACATGACATGATGACAACCTTGCTTCCTTGATGTTGGCAGCAACTTATGGTCTCTTTCCCACATTAGGGTTTTTATCCAAAAAATTTACCCCCTAAGTTTAATGGCGTTAAAATATATAGCTTAAAGCCTGACGCAAGTGTAGGGCTTTTTATTAAAAAAGGAACTATTCAAAAACATGCTGTAATTGCTGACATCTTAGGCAACAAAGAAGTGTGTGTTTACGCTTTATTATAATAGTATAGAAGTATAGATCAGGTGTCTTGGAGATGTATTCGTTTTATCTGACTAATTTAGATAGCTTTACGAATTTAATATTAGTGTAAATTAAAGGTTGTATACACTGAAACTATATGAAATCCAGGCTAGTTTGTTACTAAATATGACAATTAAGTAAAACGTTATTCGAGCACTCTTAATATTCAAGTAAAATTCAAAACCGCACTATAAATTCACTTACATGAAATTATAAATCTAAGATATCACGTGTTTTACACAAATAAGTGCTTGAATTCTGTAATAAAAAATAGCACACACAATAGTGGTAACACACGCCATGTTTTAGACCATTTTAAGTATTATCTCTGAGAGTGTCTTGAATTTTTTACTTAAGCTCTAACAAGTTTGAATACAAGTTTATAGCAATCCGATTAATTAACTTTAATGCATAATAAATTCGCTTTGTAACTATGGGTTTTGGCAATATATCCAATCTCATAAGAATTAGTTAATTGTTTTTTTAGTATAAAAGATGCAATTAAAATGTGCGTATTTCCTGAAGATGCGTCGACGGCGGATATTATGATAATAAAAAAGTCTGTTTATGTTTTAAGTAACTTTTTAACGATGTGTTAAACAATATGTAATGGACATTTCCTTTTTCAGGATGTGGTGGACGATCACCGGCAACTTTGGGAACATCCTGCCCATAGATTGGACAAAGTCGTTCTCCAGAAAAATGCATATCCCCACATTGAACCTCAGCGATAAGAAGGTCAGTAATATTTACTTATTTAACAATCTTATGCAAATGAATATTTATACCTATATTTGCACATTCAAGGAATTAAATTCCGTACCCACTTTATCGAATATTAACAAAACACAAAGCGATAAAATTTAGCTCGTATTTATGTTGTTTGAACGAAACATTTCACTGGGTAGGGAATAAACGTCTCCGACTATATGTTGGGTAAGCTAACTTATACATAATCGAAATTTACATATTATGTGTAACCTTGAAAAATAAATTATGTATGTTCATATTTGGGTGAATCATAATTGCCTGTGCCCGTTTTGCTCAATAGATTAAATATACAACAAACAAAGTGCTTGCGAGGTCATATTGTTTTAACATCTGTCGCCTTATCTTTGTACATATTTGTTAAGTAACACACACACACACACATATAAACACCGACTTATACATTTACAGTTTAAAAAGGTTACCAACTCGTCTAAGAAAACCCCTAATGGATTGATTGTAGTACAATGTTTTTTTTATTGTATAAGGTGGCAAAGTACCAAAAATAATAATTCTTATACAAATAACATTGCCTATAATAGCCAATAAAATCATTAATATACTCCAGTTAGATAATTGCAATGTGAGAATTAATATTAAAAAAATAACAGAATCGTAATGCAAGCAACATCCAAGTCATCGGTAAAGGTCACATCACACTTACGTATAACATGTATATTAAAAATCTCATTCATACATTCCACATCACATTTAAAAAAACAAACGAACATACAATCATTTATTGTTCTCATTGTATTTCCTCGGCATCATGTCGACGCAGTGCACTACATCAAATATTAAAAATATGGTTTATACTAAGAAAAAAATATCTTTACGTACCGCACAATGACACAACTATGAGTGTCTTAGCTTAGCTATCGGGTTCTCTGAGAAAATATGTAAAAGCAAACCATTTTCCATGTTCATGTAGCGTAGAAAATGGCATAAAAACACGACGAAAACTACAGAATTTAAAGGATCTTGTGAGATTTTTGACACTGACCGTCTGGCGCTAGTGGGTAAATAATTTAGTTTGATTTTATGCCCATCGGGTTAAATATTTGTCATCCCTTTCATTCTTCCAAAATATGAGACAAGAATATGTTCGTGCAGTAGAAACCTAGGGTAATAAATAATGGTAAAGTTCGCACGTAAACGAAGATCTAGTGTGAATTGAACCTTAGTGATATTTCGTCACGCTCTCAATGTGACTTTAAACACTTGACACCGAATTAATGTGAACAAGCGTTTAATTTGCTGATGCTTCGCGGAATTATATCGCAGCTTGTTATGTTTACGACTTGTATATCTGCATCAAATTATAACATTCAAAGTATCTAGAATATAGTTGAAGAACACTGGATAATCTGCTTTCGTTTGTTTTTTCATAGAAAATATATGAGTGGAAACCCATATAAAAGTCACAATGTCGACTTTCAATGTTCGAAATTCAAACCTTAAGTTTATCATGACAACGTTTATATTTGCTTGCATCAGAGCGTGCTGAGCCCGGACGATGAGATCCACAGCTCGGAGGACGAGGCGGTGGCGTCCGACCTGGACATGCACGCGCTGATCCTGGGCGGCCTGCACCAGGACCACGAGTGCCCCGTCAAGACCGCCGATGAGGTAACTTACATGCAGTATAACATGGAAGCGACTTCAACTAACAAGCAATTCCCTTGATCTTATGTGGATACTTTAAAGTCAAAGAAACAAGTGCCTCTTGTCATCCGGTGTCTAGTAGTGTCTAGACTTGCTACCTAGGTAACATATTTGGTTTATGTTGTCCTGTCTAAATATATTACATATCTCTGGTTCCAGGTGATCCAAGAGATCGACGACATGATGCAAGAGACGCCCTCCTCGGAGGGCGACATCCTCGAGTACAACGAGGCGCTGGAGAAAGGCAAAGAAGTGCTGAACTCTCCGCTGTACGAGGACAGTGAGTATAATAAGAAAACTTTATGCAAGCCCGCGAATTTACGCGACACGCTGAACACAATTTTTAATAGTGCGGGTAAGAGACTCGGGGCAGCACAATCGTGAATGGGAATTCCATAATTTAACTTCAAATTACGTTAAATATTATTAACTTTTGTTTCTACTTCAATCGACACAAAATGTAAAAAATAGAATTATATTAGCTCTTATTACACGAAAGTAATGTATTGCAATAAATTTACACTCATTAGTACTTGCAAGTAGGCATACAATCTTAGCAATGTTTACCATCGGCTTAGTTCGTATTTTGTATAAAAAAACTCAAGCAACATGGGTCTCGTTTTTCTTTTGTTAATTTTAGCCCCTAACTTCTAAGTGTACTTGAAACTTTATATTAAAACAAACAAATAACATAGAGTATTGTAAAATATAAGTTTTTAAACAATCAATATTAAACTGATTGCATAAAAATGAATTATAATGGTATTAGTATACTGCAGTTATGTATACTCGCTGGCAACAAAACACACCTTGTTTACAATTTTAATTCACAGGGCATTCAACTTGAACGTTCGATATCGCAAGAGATTCTAATGTAAACAAATTTCAATTTATCGGTATATTGTATCGATATTTTAATATTGTTAATTGTTAGTCTAATTTTTCAATATTTGACGTGCTTAGTGATTTTTTACGTAAGAAAATTATGTATTCAAGTGTACATAGAGATCAGTATCTGCATAAGCGTACAAAAAACAAGGGCTCCGAGACTGAGCATAATAACTGACTTATCGAGTTCTTGCTCATCCATCGACTATAACACTTTATAAATTAATATCCTACTAGCTGTTGTCCGCTACTTTGTTCGCGTGGTATTAGAAAATATAAGAACTATAGAAATAACAAAGAGCTAACTATCCCTCGGACACCGGACATTTCTTGGGGTTGAACCCTAATCCCACGGGTCCTCCTGACTTCGTTTTATATCTGTGCCAAATTTCAATAAGATATGTTGAACCGTTGCAGAATGAACGAGTAAACATTATAAAACTAAATTAAAGTATCCCACGGGAACCGTAACTATTC
>NW_013525169.1:854202-868706 GCF_000836215.1 Papilio polytes
TTATAAGAAAAGGGTGGTAAAGAGAAAGGGACTTAAATTATGCCTCCGGCACCACACTCATCAGACGAAGCACGGAATTGCTTCGATTTCACGCCTGTCTTCTGTGTGGTCGTGGTATTACCCCGGTCGTGTCGGCCCTGCAGAGCTAACATGTTAAAGCAGGCACTACCATTGTTAGCTATATAAATGTGTTATTAGAAAAGTATGTTATGGGATTCCCTTAGAAAAGTTTCAAATTCAAATTTGCGTAGTCTTACACTCTTAGTCGAATGTTTTGGCACTTTAGCAATAACTGGCAGTTGCTCGCGTCTTCGTGCGCGGTAATTAAAAAAAAATATATCCTATGTATTATGTATTTATTAGTGAAGGAATTTTTGAAAAAAGAAGGAAAGATAAGGGACTAAAGTTGGGCCTCCGACACCACACTCTTCGGACGAAACGCGGAATTGCTTCTACTTCACTCCTGTCTTCAAATAGTATTAATTGTGAAGTCATGTTTCCAGTACTTGACGACGGTGATCCCCTTCACGCTGGAGAACGGGCCCCCGGACAACCAGTCACTGCAGATTCTCATTAAAAGTGAGTAACTAAGTATAATTTTTTTTATTATTTGAAAAGTGCATTTGACTTTAATAGTGAGTCTTAGAAACTATTTGCGAATATCTTATTACTTTCCGTTTGTTTTGATGGTGTAAGTGATTTTTTGTTTTTTTTTTACAGTATTAAAAGCGATAAACGAAGACAGTCCCACTGTGCCGACCCTGTTGACGGATTATATCTTGAAGGTGCTGTGTCCGACATAGGCCGCACGTGACGTCACGACGTTAGCACATTCTAACACATCCACCAAATTTAATCCCATTTCAATAATTAAGTATCGCAATACTAAATGCAACATTTGTCTTGTTAGAAAAAAAACGATTCACACATCTTGTCTATGGATTCCGAAAAAAATATTATTTTTCATATTTTAATGGTGCTAACTTCAAATAATTTACGTTATTTACAATATATTATAGACATTTTGAAGGGGGGAACATTTAAAAAAAAACTTTTATTGTATTTTATTGGAAAGATTTTTTTATTAACAACTAAAATGTACTTTAAAATGAACGCGCCCATTGCTATGTCGAAATTTAATGTTGTCATATTCCGCACCATACTTTTCCCGATTATTGTCAATAATGTTTATGACGATTTTGCCATACTGTTATTTTTATAGTTTAATCATTTTTTTACATTTTAAGTAAAAAATCAATTCTTTAATTACTTTTGCATAAATGAACTGTGATATCGTATTATGGTAGTTTGTTAATTAATGCTTCCTTTTAGGTTTATTATAACATGTTTTGTTGATAAAAGCAGTTTGTGTAATTTATTTATTAAGAAAAAATATATATTTTTACCCATTAAATTGTGTCTCGCTAATTTTGGCATTGTAAATATTCTTTTTGAAACAAATATAACTGGAATTGTCTCTTCAGGGTTAAATTTTAGTAAAGTTTAATTCATAGGGTAACACTGAAGGGTTGGCGTGTAAATAGTTTTATTGTCGGCTTTCTAGTTGTAGAAAATTATTTCTATCTCATTTTTATTATGACTTTGTTATATTTTATTGGATTTTAAAAAACATAATAGAATGTAACAATTTTATGAAATCTTGTCATTTTTTTGGGAACATCGAATGAAGTTAGACTTTTTTTTTTTGGTGGAATCTACTTTAATAATTTTTAATCATGTAGTATTTTACTCATCGAGAGCACCATAAATTAGTTTTAGAATAAAAAATATCTCTAGTCGCATTATTTCTCGATCGTAAAGTTAATTCTGGCAGCAAATTTTATGAGAAAAGAAGATTAAAAAAAAAATTTGCATGATTGTATGTAACGCTGTTATTTTTTAAATTAAAAAAAAACGTATTGAAGTTTACATAAATAATATCAGCTTGTGTCGCACATTTTAAATTTATTTGTGTAGTCACACGTATTTGTGGTTAATACTCAGATACGGTATTTTATCGAGATGATATCAAGTTTGTAAAATTTTAGCTTTAAGTGATATTTATAAATTTTTAGTAGTATTTGTGAAGGCGCGCGCTCTCTGCGTTGCGCTGCGTTAGTTTGACAAGCTTCATGTGGACATCTTATTACGTCGAGGAATTGGAACCTGGTCGAAATAAAAGAGCTTGAAAAAAGAAAAATGTTTTTATTTATTCCTTTAAAAAGCAAAAATTATATTTACCGATGCATTCAAAATCATTTTGTTTTTTTTTAAATAGGTGTTTGAGTTTGGATTTATTTTTAACAATGTTAAAGCACTTGAGTAGAATAAAAACGTTTCGTTGAAAAAATTGATACCAAAAAAAATTTTTTTTTTAAATAAAAGTAATTTTTTTTGTAATTAAATGTAAATTCAGGATTAAACATGTAATCAACTTTTATCGTGATTACATACAAAGATAATGCCAATCTTTTGTATGATGATAATACAATAAACTACATAATTATAATCAACTAGCTTTTGCCCGCGATTCCGTACGCGGTAAATAAAAAAAAAGAGAGTAGCCTATCTAAACTTTCGCATTTATAATATTAGTAAGATTTGAAGTAAGATATCTATTTTATTATACTTTTTTAGTCTACTAATGACGCATTTGCATTTATATTTTTAAACATAAAGGAAAGAATCAAACAAAAAAATTAATTTTCAAGTATATTTTTTTTTTTCAAAAATAAGAATAAACTTATAAAAATATCTTAAATAATGAGATAAATAAATAAAATCCATTTGATTAGACTTGTTTTAATCGGGTAAGTTACATGTACTGCGTGATGAAGTTGTGGAAGCTGGTGACGCGAGCGAAGCCGGAGGGGAAGCCGAGCTGGCAGCCATTGCTGGCCACGAACGAGCTGATACCGACCTAAAAAGAAGAAGAAACAAATTTAATTTTTTTTTCTAAATAAGTTATAATTTTGACCTGTAAAATGGATCCTTGAGACCAAAAAAGCATGTTTTACGAGATAACCTATAAAAAAAATTAAATACAATAGCGTGAAAAGTAAGCGTCACTTTAAATAAAAGTATTAGCAAGTGCCCACGACTCCGTCTGCGTGAAATTAAAAACTACAAAGTTAAGTTCTACGTTTGTGACAAACTTCATTGAGATCCGTTAAGCCGTTTCGAAGTTTCTTTTAACAAACATCCTTTATTTTATTCAAGTTTGCCTTGTCCCTAAAGAAGGTCGGCAAATATGTACTGCTCTTCCATACATTTCTATCAACCGTCTTATTTGACACTACCTTCAAGTATATCCTCTTTCACACAATCCATTCATACTTTCTTCAGTCTCTAACTTTGTATCATTATAATGTTAGTAAGATAGATAATTATGTAAATAACTGACCAGTATATTCCGTCCGTTGCGGTTGACGACGAGCGGGCCGCCGGAGTCTCCGCCGCAGATGCCGACGCCGCCGGCGCCGCTGGTGCAGATGTTGCTGGGCTGCGCGATGCTGCCGAACACCGCCTGGCACTGCCACACTGTGATCACCTGCAGGTCCACCTGGCTCACGAACGAGTTCACCGACACACCCGCTTGCTCTGGAAGTACACACCAAGTCTATTAAAACAATGTTTTTAAAAAATATAAGAACAACTTCTTGATTTTTAAAAAATTGAATTTGTTTTTGACTATTTCATAATTTTATCATACTAATATTATAAATGCGAAAGTTTAGATAGATGGATGTTTGTTAGAGTTTGTAGCCTAAACTGCTAGACGAATCTCGATGAAATTCGGCATATATGTTGAAGATAGTCTGGAAGAACGGCTATAACGTTTATGTGTTAAACGCATCATGATTTAATAATGCTGATGACATCCCAAAGAAGTATATAGAACACGTCAATTGTTTTAACTAAAACTATTAGTAAACATATGTAAAGTGTAAATACTGACGGTCATTTGTCTTGCCGTATCCCGCGGCAACGGCCCACGCGCCGCTGAACTGGTCCCACAGCTCGTTACCATTGGGCAGCGCGATCGGCTGGATGCTGTCTGCAGATCAAATATAGATTTGTACAAAATATATTTTAAAAAGATTCGAGAGTAACAAAGAGCTAAAGTAATAAAGGCTTAACTACATTAAAATGTAACGTCCTAAAATTGAAACGAATCTTAAAACTACGCTTCGTAAACGCCACTAGCAATCAGAAATACGTCAACATTTTGGAATTTGGGATTTAAGTGTGGTTGTTACAGATTTAAATGTTTCAATATTGGACCGTATTACAATTAGAGTACAAATACGTCAAAGATAAATCTACTAAAACATTAAACCCCTTATCATAATTAGCTATTATCAAATATTGTACTTGTACATAGTAGTATAGATAAACTTACTAGAGAAGAAAACATTAGTGGGTAGTAAAATCATGGCAACATCGTTGAGCAGAGTTCTGGGAACGTATTGTGGATGCATTATCACGTTGTTTGTGGCAACCCTGGTGCCTCCGTAGAAGAGGAACTGGGAGCCGAGGACCACCACGAACTGGTTGGCCTGCAGTGAGTGGAACCAGCAGTGGGCGGCTGTCACCAGCCGGTTGGAGGAGAGGAGCGAAGAACCACATGCTGATGTTCCAGGATGGTTCCAGAACGTGATTAGCAATCCAGCCTGGAAATATTTATACGAATAAAAATGTTATAACAAATAAACGCAGTATAAAGTTAATCTTAGGTATAAACTGAGAGCAAATAGTACAAATTGTAAGGGTTTATGCTGATGGGTTCAAATCAACCATTCGACTATTGTGTACCAAATTTTATAACAAGCTAGTACTAAAATTTGTTACATCAGTAAATTATTTCAATTTTTGCCAAAATTTTCTATTGCCAATGTTTGTTGTTTGTATATATTTAAATGTCTGTTTATATTTATTTATGATACTTCAAGTGCTCACACTATCAGAGAGTTCTGGCTTACTTTATTGCATTTAATTTGTGAAAAAAATAATAATAAAAGCAGGTGCACAATAAATAAATTGTCGTTAATTTAAAGATAACATATTCACGTGCTGATATCAATGTAGTATTAATAATAAATGTTATCGTATCGTAAAAAGACAATTAAAATCAATGCTGTGTGATATAGTAAGTATACAAAAAAAACACAAAAAATCCTATTTCTAAGATAAAGGCACGATAAAAGAAATTATATTATAAATCAAATGGCCTTTGTATTTTTTATAAAAGAATGGACAAACGAGTAGAGTGAATACTGAGGTAATAGACGACGCTCATAATGCCACAGCTACCTACAGTTATATCCAAGTTTGATAATGTCAAAACATGTAAGTTCAGGTTAGTAAATATTATTGTAGATTAACTAAGATTATCAGACAGAAATAAAAAGAATCTAGACCTCAAAAGGGATGTCACATTTTTATTCTTTAATAAATCAGTGTTGCCATTACATACAAATAATATGGGCTAAAGTCATAACACTGGTATCTGGCACATTGCTGTTACGTATTCTAACACGACATATTGACAGTCGAAAATAATATCCCTTTACAGTTTCTTTAATAGTCATTATGATTAATAGCAAATTGTTGTGCAGATGCCAGCTGAAAACCAGCGCTGGAATGGTCACAACTGACCCTGCACTGCTGACCGCCTTTTGCCACATTCTTTATTTTTTGGTGGTAACATTAGTTTATAAGTATTAATAGTGGTAGACATCGTCACCGTGAAATTAAAAAAAAAGTAAATGACTGTATTACTCACTGATAATGTAGGTTTTGAATGGATACAATTTTTTTTTAAATCGGTCCAATAGTCTTTGAGTTATTTCAATACACACAAAAATCCAAAAATACAAATCCTTCCTCATTATAACATTAGTATAGATATTCTAGAACATTTAATTTAATTATGGTCACCAATTATTAAAAATAGACAAATCTTACCAGATAAGGGTGACCATTTAGGGGTGCGGCAGCGCCACCGACTATTCTAGAACCAAATGAGTCCCCCGACATCCATCCATCCTCGGCATCTTTAATCCTCGACGCGAGAGGAATTCCGACCGATTCATGGTAATTATCCCACGGGAGTGCCACAGGCTGCCTCGCTGCAGCACCCGCAACCAAACACAAAGCGAACAGTAGGGGACCCATCTTTGGACTTTCCAAAACCAACTCCATCATTCCCTTATATACAATCTATTATCAATTCGACATGATAAAAAAAAACATCCAAAAATTATTTAAATCAAAGATTTAAGTCCAGATTAATGTATCTTATCAGATTAATAAAAAGCGATTTAATTACACAAGTATATGTTTATCAGAAGGCAAAGTAAGTTCGGTTGAAAATGTAAGATTAGTGAATTTCGTTTTAATAGCGTTTTTGTTTATCATTTAACGAATTAATCGTTTGTCAATATCCGTATGTTGGCAATGTTGTCCGGAAATTGATATGATTTTAGCAATCTGTTCTTCGGATGATGATAAAAATATTTCGATACAGAAGGTGAAATAAGCCATTTTTTTTACTTTGGGTAGTTAAATGAGTCAACCGTTTATGTAAAATTTATTTATTTTAATTTTCCGTCATTTACTCTTTTTTGTTTGCATTTCTTACATGACTATTAATCGTACTTAAAAACCGTAGCTGATAATTTTTTTTTCGGTGTTAAAATATATCACAGCTCTGGTACTTAATTAGTCTATGACGATTCCCGTGACGTCACTGATCCAGGTCAAGTAGCGCTGGACGCGTGTGAAGACGGAGGGCACGTCGTCACTGCAGCCGCCCGCGCCAACAAACGAAGCCACGCCGATCTGATAGACAACCACGTAAACAAGAGGTCACGTAAAATTGATCACTTTTTACTTTAGAAAAAAAAGAAAACATTGCATGTGCATGCAAATGCATTCTTACCAAAATAGTTTCTTCGGTTGCGTTGTAGACGATTGTAAAAGGTCCACCGTTATCACCCTGAAAATAAAAAAAAATTGCAAACGCCTTAAATTGCTTTCTTAATAATCTAAGCTCTCAAGACAATAACACCGTTAATTGAGTCCGAGGCAAAAGGAGGAAATAAAATAAAAGGAATAGATAAGAAATGAAAACAAGTATGCCATTTGGTGCATTACATAAACCATGTTTGTGCTTGTCTGTCGTAGACCCATAGGGTTTCAGGGTAACTAGTTCTATCCTTCCTTGTCTAACTTAACACATGGCACCTATCTATACATCTATCAAAGACTACATGGGAATAGAGAATAGACTAACCTTACAAGTACCAGCCAATCCGCTGTAGCCGCAGACAGTGTTGGCCGGCAGCTGACCGAGGTACGACGTGTTGCAGAGCGGGTCCGTCATCACCGTCATCAGCTTCTCACGGAGTGTTGGCGACACGAAAGTAACACCTGAAATGTTAAATAGTTTTATTTATTTATTGTGTTTGCTTCTCCGAAATACCCCCTAAAAGTATGGTAAAAGGGGGCTTCGTAGAATTCTTGCTCACGGTACTAGTTGCCCTCAAACCGGTATTGTATGAGGGAACCAATACAGTCAAACACATTCGAAAAATTCGGTAGAGACAGACCGAAGAAAGTATGGATGACTTTAAAAAAGATAAGAAGAAATACATAAAGATATGGTATAAAAATTTACCTTCTGCGGCTATCCCCCAGCCGGAGGCGATGGCGCCCATTCCCGCGAAGTTGTACGAAGATATCCTCTGATACGGAAGACGAACAGTGTCTATGGTATCTGTAAGTTGGGAATTTGTTAACTAAAAGATAACCTAAAAATAATAAAACATTGTAAATTAAAATTGTGAAATGTAAGAATCAATGCATGTTTACTTATTTATCTGTGGATTAATTTAATTAATTGTGATAATAAATCCGAAAGTTAATCCGTATTGTCGCATATGGTATCGTACGTTCGCGCTGCAAATGACCAGATAAAATACCTTTAATTCTAAATTATTATTGACGTTCCTGATAAATGAAGCCATTATAATCCATTGCATTTTTAATTACTTTCGGCGACTTGATTGTTTTTGTTTTTTCTTAAGAATCTAGAATATTCCAGTCGTGTCAAAGCTTAACAAATACATTTTAATACGAAAATGTTCTATACTTTATTGGATAAAAAAGAGTAATGAAAGTATACGTAAAGACTGAAGATGAAAATTAGGCGTTTTCAAGAAAAACATATACTAGAATATACACAGTTTTGGACCCTCGTTAATAAGTGGAATAATTTTACAAAAAAAAAATACATTTTTGATCTCTCTGGTTTTATACAAATCCATGGATGTATATGACATCGCTGTTCCCAGCAATCGTTTGACCTCTTATTTGTACTACTTAAACCATTTACCAGTGAGTTGTATGGTGTTGGCAAGTTTGAGGAGCGCGATGTCATTGGCGAAGGTATGAGGCTCGAAGTCGGGATGCGGGACCACCTCTTCCACGTTAACAATCCGCCGTCCATTCTCGTATCGGTCATATAGGGAGTGCGCGCCGAGCACCGCCTGTAGCACGTACGGTTACCATCCTTAATATTTAGAGGTTAAGAATTCATTTAGAACATTAACGTCCTCGTCTATCGTACTAATAGGTAGTCACAATTATTTATATTGTTCTTCTAGAAGTAAAGGAACATCTTGTAAGTCAATCTCATGGTTTACGTTTTATACTGTAATGTTTGTAACGGCATAATCAGAACACGATGTAAAAAATCTTACTTATTTTTATATACGCGAAAGTTTGGATGTTGATTGGAGTTGCAAAAGATGGATGGATGGGTGTTTGTTAGTTTGTGGCCTAAACCGATTTTACTAAAATTTGACATGATGTAGAGAATAGTCTGGAAAATCGTATAGGCGATGTTTTAATTTCAATCGGACGGAGTCTCGGGCAGAGCTTGTCTGTTATGTGACAGTATTAGATGTCTTCCTACCTGTACATTGTCGACCTGTTGGTCGTCGTGGAAGCAGCAGTGGGCGGCGGTAAGCACCCACTCGGGATGCACAAGCGCGCCGCCACAGAATCCTTGCTCACCGTTCACACCGACACGTAACAACAGAGCTACCTACCCAGTAATCAATTGTTTAGACTAGTTATTATATTGCAACGTATTATTTCTTTGAGCGTTCACTCTAGGCCAGTAGTTGGTTAGAAGCGCTCAATCCACTGGCACAGTGAACGCTAACTGACGCCAGTGACTTCATACAATCTATGACTGGCCGTTGCAACTGTCCAACTGTACTGGTCAAGTGTAAATTGGTTATTAGATTAATCTTTCCTGGATATGTTAATCCATCTTGTATGTTAAATTCTAATAGTTATAATTTCTATTGTTTTATACTTCTAATTTAGTTTTTTATACATTCACGATAATTGTAAGGGAATTTTGTTTTCATATTAATTTTAACTTACTTGAAACGGTCTGGAATTAGCTTCACTTATAACTCCGCCTATCATCCTTGCATTTTTGTTCATCACACAGTCTCCGGTACATTCGTCTGTCGCACTAAACGTTACCAATAAAGAAAACACCACTAACTTTATAAACATTTTAAAAGGTTTTCAACACGTTTACTTATAAACTGTAAGTATCTGAAAACGTTTGTTACCGTGTGAGAAATTTCACTTTATCTAGATTTCTGATAATCTTATCGATTATCTATACAGGTAAATCGTACAAGCAAATACGTCGTCTTCTCACACATCGATATAGCTTTAGATAAAATTATTTTATTCTTCGGTTATATGTGAAATATTAATCTATGAATTTTCCTAAAAATCCGACACAATTTTTTCAATCTTTAACAATATACGATTTTAATATACTTATAATTCAATATTACTGATATACGCTTTTTTCACAAAACTTTTTTTTACAACCTCCAAAAACGTTATTTATTTAAAACTAGCTATTTGGCATAAATATTGTTAATCATTACTCTTCGTTCAAAGACAGGTAAATAAAAATACAAACATATTTGAAAACATCATTTATTATATTTTCCTCAAAAAAAGTAAATTTTTTAAAATAAAATTATTTAAACATAGGCATATATATGCGATGTACAGCAATGCGGTGGGATATCTAACGGTGTTTAGTAATCCAGGTCACCGGGGCAAGCACTAAGCACTAACTCCCGGGGAGGGGCCACCGCACGCAAACGCTCTATACAATAAAAATACGTACGAACTAAAAATGTGTGATCGTTAAATCTAATAAAAGTGAAATTTTAGTCAAAAAATGGATATTTAATACTTAACAAATTAAAATCAGTGAAAAATATTGGCAGTAAAAAGGAAAAATCGAAACATTCGTATAAAGAGTTCGAAGCGCAGAGGAGGCTAAGCATTACTTACAAGAATTATTTCAAAAGCACTTTGCAGTCGCCGCACGCAACATCTACACTATGCGATAATGTTCAATCTAAAGGAGAAATTTTTATGATAAAAATTCATTTAAATGCGACATCTTACGGCGAATGGCGACTCCAGAGTGCGGTAAAGACATTTTATATAAGAAATAAATACTAAATAGTTACGTAGGTCAAGTTATGAAAGTATATCACTCCGTCGAGTGACGTCAAAGGTCAGGTTGTATAAATGCGTTTACATCGTGTACACGAGTTCAGCAACACTCGTCTCAGCTGCATCGCAACGATATCTTGGTCGATTAATACAATAAAAAAAACATCTAGTCAGTTTACATTGTAAGGTAGAACGTCATACATTTCTAGTTCAAATGAATTTACATCTTTTTTTTAAATTCTATGTCAATTACATACATATATATGTATAGATATATATTTATAAACAATTATACGTATATAATATCAATCTGAATTTAAACGTTAAAACTCGTTTTACTCATAAATAGCATCGCTTTTAAAATTTTTAAATATGTACTTTATATTTTTTTAAATTTAATTTAAATTTAATTCAATAATGAAAAGAATATTTTCCATGTCACAACTACACGTAGGGGGCGGGGCGGAGGGCGGGGGGCGTGGCGGCGCACGCGCAATAAATACAGAGGGGCGGGGATCAGACACACAAACGTGGAACAGTCTTAAATAACGTTACATTTGTACGCAACAAAAATAATATAACAATGTGTTCGAGTGAAGGCCGCTGGGACACAATTTCGTCATTAGCAAAGCTTACTGCGGCAAGCGTCGTGAGAAATGTACGCCGTCCGAGCTGTGCGGCGCGGCCCGGGGGGGGCGGGGCGCGCGGCGGCCGGCGGGCGGCGCCTAATGCGAAACGTGCGGCGCTCAGCTGCACACACACACCTCCGTTACATATACATACATACATAAGTAGTAATTATTATGTAGGCTCACTCCAAGCCCAAACATCTTGACGCAAAATGGCCGCCCTACGAGTGCCCGATGTTCTTCACGGGCATAGAGTGAGCCTACAAATATATAACAAAGACAAGTCGGTCATTGATTAAGTACAAAATGATCAGTTAAAAGAATTATCAACATCGGTCTACTAGCGGCGGAGTTATGCCGTAAGACACATAAAAAAAAACAGACGAATTGAGTACCTCCTTCTTTTGGGAAGTCGGTCAAAAACTAAGTTCACATTTAGTGGCTCCGATCCTTTTTTTCCAGAGAATGCTTTATGCATACTACCGCGTCCAGGGAGATACGGTAGTTATGTGGGATTCTCTTTTTGCGAGGCACACACACTAAACCTCTCTGTTCTTCCAACACATTATGCTGGGGTCACGAGCACGCTTTTGCTTTTATCCGCGACCCCGCCTGGCTCCGAGCCTATCGTAAGTTAAGGGCCTAGGCCATAGTCAACGTTGACCCACTGAGGGTTGGTTGAATTTAGAAAATAAAGACTAAATATGAGTCGAATCATTTGGTTTTAGCTAAACTGCATATAAACTGTATTCAGTCTCCTTTTTATTAATTTTATTGATTCACTAATATTTCTTATACTATGCTAGCTGTTGGCACTTAAATTATGCATAATCTAGAAAATGGGAATTCCAAGTTATTTCGATCCTATTAAGTTCTAAGATTAATACCTAATTTATTAGGATTATGCAAAACGGTAATCAATCTAGATTATGTTGCTTAACCGATAACCGACTACAGTCAAGATATTGTTAGTAAACATTGAGAAGTACCAAAAAATGTTATGTTTCTATAAAAATGAATGTTTTCTCAACTGATCATTAAAAGAAGAACTTATTTTCTACAAGTCAAGTTCTTAAACTTTGAAGATATTGTCACTCCCTACATTTCTGTAAAATCTATTGCATCATTTATTGCAATAGAATGAGTGACTGTTTTTTTATACTTCAGAAGTGGAATAATGCATGCATATTTTCTTACTAAAATAAGAAAATTGTGCATAATCTGCTTAATAAATTATGTTAACACAAGGAAAAATCATAAGAAAAAAAATACTTAAATCCACTGGCGAAATACACGTACAAATGTTTCTAGTTTCAAATTAGAATAAAAGCTTGTACAAAAGTGAAAATATGTTGTTACGGGTATTTCGACAATTCTTTCCCACCCACGATATACGATTTACGACATGCACAAATTAAGCAAAACACAAATTTAGAAAACAACATGCAAGTTGATATGGAAATGCAAGCTATTTATGTCATAACGAAACGAATAGAACGCCAGAAAAAACATAATTTGTCTAAATAATAGATTAGTTTGATAAATGACACATATGAAGTATAGAATTAAATTTGTATGAAGGCAAATGTCGTACTTAATAGACAGGTATCGTAGTGAGGAAACAAACACGCAGCGAACAATTTTGAACTATCGATATTCGGTTTAAATAATTATCGAACTCAACTAAAATTATTATCTTCTTATTAACTATTTTATAGGACAATTCTAGTATTGATTATAGTGTCGAGAATTTCGCGATGACAATAATAGCGAAATCTAATTCGATTACGTACGGCTGTAGTAGTAATAAATATTTACTTACTCTCATTATTGTAATGGTTCTGCAGGTCATTATTAATTTGAGAAAACAGTGATCTTTTTTAAATTCATAAGTTACAACTATGAAAAATCGATAAGATTCATGCCTGACTTTACACAACCCATCCCTACTAAATTGTCAAACTAATCTATATTAGACAAACTATATTATTATCAAATCATAAAATATTAAAAACACATAACAAATGTAAAACACACTAAAACTCGACCATATACACATATAGAGTATAATAAGAATTTGAAAGAAAATGTATATACTATGAAAATATCATAACAGTATAATAAATTATTAACAAGTTTAAACTTCAATTTTAGTATCATTTGATACAAACAAAAATAAAAATAAACTATCTTATCTGTAATCCTTTAATCAAAAATTATATTTTTGATTTAATTGTCGCATACAGCTTAGCTGAATTTACTGATAAATTACTATAAATTACTAACTGTTCTCGTAATAAATATAAATTAATAGCTGTTCTCGCGCGACTTCATTCGCATAAAATTAAGAAAATTTTATTTTGTTGTTTACATGTGTCAAATTATCAATTGCAAATGTCAAAATGACATGACATGTCAGACCATGGCAACGTTGCTTCCTTGATGTTGGCAGCAACTTATGGTCTCTTTCCCACATTAGGGTTTTTATCCAAAATATGTACCCCCTAAGTTTAATGGCGTGAAAATGTATAGCCTAAAGCGTGACGTAAATATAGTGCTTTTTATTAAATAGAATTATTCAGAAATATGCTGAAATTGCTGACATCTTAGGCAACAAAGAAGTGTGTGTTTACGCTTTATTATAATAGTATAGATAAATGTAAAAAATGAAAATTTTAATAACATAAAATATGTTATTATCGATTTATTTACGACTTTAACATGCAATATAACATGCAATCGTCCAAAAATGAAAAATGATGAAGCAAAATTGTGAAGTGTGATAATTGTAGGAAAACTTGGCTATTTACTAACATAACAGAAAAATCTATTATTTTCAATTTCCATTGAACAGTTTTCCACAAACGGAGAGAAAATGTTGATAATAAAATTAGTAACAACGGTCTTTGATAATCTCAATATCGATATCGAATGTATATCTCATCTTAAAATGAATTTAATTACCACTTAGAAAGAGAAGAAATGGAGATTATAGATAAAGATATATTCAAACGACATTTACTAAAACCACTCTTCTTAGATTACTAAGAAGAGTGATTATAGAAGAATAGAAGGGATGTGATTAGATATCCTTAGCACTCTTATACCAACGGGTATAGTGAGATAGAAAGAGACAGTAAAAGTGATTGTTAGAGAAGAGAGTGGTGGGGGTAGAGAAGGTGGTGTGTGCGTGTGTGTGGTGCTACAAACCGCGTTGGCATGCAATGGGCTAGGGTGAGTAGAAGAAAGTGAGCGTTTGCACTGACTTCTTCTTGAGCGTGAAGAAGGAGCGGCGCTTGGGCT
>NW_013525169.1:870678-875815 GCF_000836215.1 Papilio polytes
ATTGATTGTTGATTGTATAATATTGAATAGGGTACGGAGAGTGGTGGGGGTAAAGGAGTAGGAATAAAAAGAAAAAGAAAAAACTTCAAAGCAACATAAAAACAAACTGCGGCACGTAAAAAAACAAAAGCATCGACATGCTAATTCTTATCTCTACAAAATGTATAATAACGAAAATGGCAGATAAACACATGGATATTAATGAGTTAACATGCAACTCATGTTTAATGATTAAATTATTAACACACCTCTTTAGTAGAAACGGTGTAAATGTTAAGTCGAAATGTGATTCAAACTGCAGTTTTTAAAAACGAAAGTTTACTACATTACTTATAGAAAATTGACTAGAAACATCGTATTCAACATTAAATAGTGACTAGAACATTGATATCGATTTTAGTTTTTTAATAATTAGTTAAGTTATTTCACGTATCGACTCAACATAAACCCGTGGCAAGTCGACTAGGTATTGGCATACTTACTGGAGAGTCGTGCAGGTTTAGCGGGCGTCGGTTTCGACGTGGAGGGGCGGGGAGGGTCCTGGGCGGGCGGAGGCGAAGGCGTGGGCGAGGGCGGGGCCTCGGGTTCGGGGGCGGGGCTACTGGCGTCTGCATGCGTACATCTACGTGCTAGGTTACATCTAACACTACGTGCATACATGCTACGTTACTTACTACATGCTACACTATCCATGCGTAACTTTCATTAACCAATAGTAAAATAACGTAAATGAGACAATACTGTTTTTGTATCATCGAAAGAAATAAGTTACACATAAATAGTTTAATTATTACTTAATAAATTAAAACAAATATTATTAGAGAGTAGAATAGTCTATCAAATTATTTTCTATTTTTAATTTTTAAATCATATTAACCTTCGATTGTAGATCTTAAAAGTGTGAAAGTGTTCCTAAGCATTTTTTTTTAATTTCGATTAAGTATTTTAATAAGTATCGTAATGCAAGAATTTAATAAATGTAATGTTTTTGACCTAACATTAGTGTTCTTTTACACGTTACTATAGATTTCTTTCCCGATGTAATCCTTAATACTTTCCTTATTTGAACTAAACTGATATATTAAGATTTTGCCGTGTTAGTCAATGACAATGATATTAAAAATGGTGTCAGCAAAATAAATATTTAAGCCATGAACATATACATAAATAAATATATAATACAGTTATAGCCATGCGACAAAGAAAACGTGTACTCACAGACAAGAAACTCAAAGAGACCTACCTTTACGCAGACAGCGGTGAAAACAGAAGATGGGAAGCTTGACTCACATTTTGAGTTTTTAGCTTCGAGTTGAATGATCCAGTTTTTGTCTAGACTTGACTTGGAATTCTCATAAAAGTTAATAAATTCTTTCGCCAAGTCTAAACTTCAGAGAGAAGCGTGTGTAAAGTATCCCAAAGACAGATAGTGTAGACAGACAGTATATATAGACAAGAACATATCAAACCTTCACCGTGATTAGATTTAGATATTTTTACAAGAAATAATATATAGAAAATAGTTACATAGGTGATATAATCAGACATTTGAGCATGATTGCGAGCGTTTCATTAAATTTGGGTATAAAATAATATTTAAAAGTGTAATTTTATATCCAAATCAAAATGGAATGAATGATCAATCCGTCATTAACGGAAACCTTCACCTATGTAAAATAAGAAAAACGTGAATCGTGTAATACTGAAATCGTGCAACGAGAAAAAAATATCAGTGCTATACGTCCCCGTCTACGTATAAACCTACAAAAAAACAACCTAGTCTTCCAAAGCTTACGAGGTGTGTAAAACAAAACTACCCCCGAAGTGTAGGCGTTACGTCAGAGCGCGTGTAACCCGACTAAATGTAGACGACACCCCGTTAACTACGGTAAAGCTCATGCGCGCAGCCGGGTATCATCGGTAGTACAAGCGCTCGTTACCTGGCTGGGAGTGCGGCCGCTCTTGGCCCTTCTCGGCCGCTTTAGTGGACGTTCTCCGTACGACTACGCGAGTGCATGTGTGGACAACACATCGGTCAGTAACGCCCCTCTAACACGCCCTCGACCGCAACAAACGAAATACAACCAACAACCCTCAAAACCCTCCTTTATAAAAAACGTCATTTTCTTTACATTAGTTGAATTGTTGAAAATTTACTTAATACTTTCAGTTGGTACGTTCGTTTGTCGGCCGAGTAAGCAGAAATTTCTTAAATAAACATGTAAAGCGGCAAGCGACGCCGTAAGACCTTTGGCATTATCGCTGTGCGAAAAGTGCTACGTCTTTTATTCATAATTGTCCTCACAGTTTTTGTACGTAACATTAGTTTTTTAGGTTATACAGTCGGCAAGCAATTCACCTATTAATCGGCGATATTCAGAGGTTTATTATAATTACTTAATATTGGATAGAAACGGTTTACAGTGCTAGAGTAGGTATTCAAGACATGCTAGTGAGGTACAAACTGTGAGTTACGAGTGAAGTTAATTATTAAATAAAATTAAGTGGGTTCGAAACATTGCAATCATAACAATGTAATTAAAATTAGTACTAGTGGTAACTACTCTAAATCTTTTTTTGTAACTGGAGGGGATAATTACAAATGTATAGAAATTCAAAACACGGACTCTTACTTAAAGTTAAAATTAACTTAAGATTACTTAATATAATTACTTTCGCAAACCGGACACTAGACAAGTTTTCAATATAACTTGTTTGTAAAACATTTAATAAATAAATACACATGTATTAAAAATCTCCACTTGGCAAAAAATTATCCATTGTTGGATAATTTGGAACTTTAAAAAAGTTGTTTATATTAAACTCATCTGAATATCAAACATAACTTTCGATTTTAAAAATCAGAAGCATAATTTGCTAGTTAAAGCAACTTGTCTATCATCACGGTGAGCGATATTGAATTTTGGTATACATGGAGAGTTGTATGTCGAGTCGTGGTATACATCGAGTATTGTATGTCGATTCGTGGTATACATCGAGTGTTTACGTCGAGTGTTGGTATGCATCGAGTATTGTGTGTCGAGTGTTGGTATACACCGAGTGCGCTGCTCACCATGCGGCTGCGGCGCGTCCACCGTCTCTGCGGCGCGCAGCTGCGCCTCCTGCTCCGCGCGCGCCGCCTCCGCCGCGGCCGCCGCCTCGCGCTCCGCCCGCTCGCGCTCCGCCGCCTCCGCCGCCTCCTGCCGCCGCTTCATCTCCTTCACTTCGAACTGCACCACAACACACATATTAATGCTTACAAATAAAAAGTGATACACACGATGTACACACATTATTAAAACCGAGACATACTTATGCCTATACAAAGCTTTATTGAATGACAAATAAAATAATATAGAATGGTCTATGGATTCGTCACTCAAAAAGATGAAGTAATCTCAAAAGGAGGTACTCATTATGCATATTAAACAATAATATATACAAACAAAGCCCTTATAGTATAGTTTTAACGATTTTAGTTTTAGTCATTTTATATTCATGCAATTATTTAGTTTAATAGTTATAGGTTATTCTTAGGTTACAAATAGAAGCTAATTGTAGAACATTATGCTTGAGTTCTGTCTTATGTTTAATTTAAAAATACATATAAATGTATATTTGTAAATAAAAATCTGAAAATAAAAACATATACGAATTTAAACACATTATTTTCGCATACCAAGTTCCTTCACCCTTCGCCTTTCTATATATTAATATTTGTTAGTCGTGCAAAGTGCAAAGCATTTCATGCAAACACATGCAAAATACCAACAACCAAACTTACACAATCCAGGTAGTTATAGTACCATACACCCTCCGGGAAAAGAAGTTTCCTTGTCTGGGAGAGGAGCAACAGGGTAGAGGACAAAGGAATACGTTTTACTTCCCTCGGTAAATCGCTTACAGTTTTACTAGGAGAACTAAGCCCGGGCAACGATAATACGGCAATTTCGCTCTTCTCACTATCATCAGAAAGTCTAATTTTCTTTGATATCTTGCTCATTATACGTTTGATGCTGCCAGATTTAGATGACGCGGTACTATTATGTCTAACCATAGTGACGTTCGGATATACTAATTGGTAGGATAATCGCTCCCAAAGTATGAAATCTATACATAATAATCTGACATCGGGTTTTTCATGTGTAGTAGGGTATTCAAAGAAAACTGAACTATATATCTCTGGGGAGAGGGGTGATTTTAGCGGTGTCATCGGTGGGCTACTTATTTCCGATATGGTAGATAGACTATTATTAGTAACAACTGACCAGAGGTACGAGTCGTTCTTAGACGCCTCGTTGTTTTGATAGTTGACGTGCAATTTTAGCTTCAATTTTTCAGGTATTTGATATTTTCCGGTATTTCTTATGATATCTTCGACCACTTCGCCTACGGGGCGTTCGTTACTGGGCGCTACTTCGAGGGTTTGCATCTGTGTGTTCTTGTGGGAGACAGGAGGAGGTAGATAAAGGAAGGTGGATTCGTCACATTTATCCCAAGGCCGTGCACTGGGCCACAGTGTCGCATCTTTCAGTTCAAGCTGAGTGTTGAATTGGAAAAATAAATTAGATCAAATTGAAAATCAAAACAAAAACCACCGAGCAATATGTGCAAAGCTGATCTAAGTGCCATTATGTATTAAATCTATATACAAATCTACAGAATTGTTCTTCACTACAAAGCTACTACAATAATACATTGATGCAGTAACTTGTTTAAAATAATTTAATATTTAGCATAATATTTCCTTACATTATTATCTTTGTATAAATATTAAATTTGACTAATTATAACAAATATATCAAAAAGTTAATGTAAAAAGTTACTAATACATAAAAGTAGAAATAATTACTGCACCAAAGTAAATGTTATTATAATTATGTTTGTTTGGCCGATGTGGCATGCGAGCTGTATTACAGTGCGTTGCATTGTTTGAAGTGTATGGTGAGTGTTGCGCGGTGTGGGAAATGTTGAGCAAAGGAGGAAATAGCTTGAGTGTCAATCAGTAAGGGAAGTATGGTGAGCGTTGATCAGTGAGTGTCGTGTGGGGGTGTATGGTGAATGTCGAGCACTGCGGGGTGTATGGTGAATGTCGAGCACTGCGGGGTGTATGGTGAATGTCGAGCACTGCGGGGTG
>NW_013525169.1:875992-876551 GCF_000836215.1 Papilio polytes
TTTTGTGCATGTTCATTCGCAATTGAGCGACAATAAAGACGATTCATACGTCCTCAGAACAACTGCAAAGACCACGACTCAAGGGGCCTTCAGTCTTAACAGCTGCAGCTCAGAAATAGGTTTTTGTATCTATTTGACATTTCCCTAATTCTCTTAACTCCTAAGTGTGAATGTGTAAGGGCGTAGCGCGAGAGTAAGGACGTACTGAGCTGCAGGTTCTCCCAGCGCTCCTCCCAGCGGCGCAGCAGCGCGTTGCGCTGGTTGTTGAGCTGCTGCAGCTTGTCCTTGATGTCTGCGGAGGCGTAGTGCTGCGCGGCGAGCAGCTCGCGCCCCAGCGAGATGCAGGCCGCGAAGTTGTCCTCGCGCGTCTCGATCTCCGCCTTCAGCGACTGGTGGTTGTTCATCAGCAGCTCCACGCCGCTCACGTCTCTGTCACACAAACATGTCGACGGATGAAAGGCTATTTGTTTAAATGTATAAGAGAGCTATTTAAAGTTTTTATTTTTAGAAAAAATTTAGAGGACAATTCTAGTATTGATTGTAGTGTAGAGAATTTAAC
>NW_013525170.1:0-934 GCF_000836215.1 Papilio polytes
AATTTTGTATGTACTGAGAAAACTCAAACTCTACTAAACCGATATCAAAAATTCTTTCACCATTAACAGATACGTTGTCGCTGAGTAACATAGTATATAATTAACAATTTCACATGGAAGAAGTCGTGAGTAATAACTAATGTTAAAAAGAGGAAACATTTGTATTTTTGTACCATCATCACCAGCTCACTATACGTCCCCACCGAGGGGCTCGGAGCCTACTCTAAGTTAGGGTATGTATAGAGATAATTCAAAAACTACTGAATTGTTTTCAAAAATTCTTTCACAAATAAATAACTACGTTAGCACTAGTACCATAGGCTATGTTATTACAATTTTCATTTTCTCACGAACTAAGTCGCGAGTAAAGATTGTTTTTATATTTGAGACATTTTATTCTATTTAAGTTGAAAGTTAATTGCATTTCATTAATAATGTGTTTTCTATTCCAGACTCATCAATGTCATAGTAAAGGAATAAGCGATTTCGTTTTCCTCGGTTCCTGTAGTTTAGTTGCCACAGGTAAAATCACACTTTTTTCCAATTCATTTTTCTACTATTGACAACAAATATTAATTACCAATATAATTTTCTAGCTGGCCACAGTTCGGAGAGCAAAAATGTCGCCATATGGGACACACTGATGCCGATCAAGAAAGCTCTTGTTGTTTGTAAGTAATGTTATTAGTTCGTCTTTATTAACATTAAGTGAACTTTAGATACCACAAAAAAATAAAAACCACATATAACAAAAATTTTACACACATTCTCTAATTAGATAAGATAAGATAAGATAAGATAAGCCTTTATTCTCTGACATTTTTTTTTTTACATAGATTTTACTCTTAAACATACAGAAAAATAAAAGTATTAAAAATAAAAATTACAATATGTATATAAGTTATTTTCAGCATCCAGTTTCTTTGTCAGGTTG
>NW_013525171.1:0-180 GCF_000836215.1 Papilio polytes
AATAGTAAAGTGTTCGAATAAGCTGCGAGTTTTGCTTGTAAAAGATTTTGCAAACAAATTAAGTTAATGAGTTTGTTGAGAGTTTTTGACTTATTACCACGTTGCGAGGCGCATAAAGACATTAAGTGTAAAATACGAATGGTTCACAGCACAGCTTATGAAGGTGTATAAACCTATGGG
>NW_013525171.1:239-658 GCF_000836215.1 Papilio polytes
CACAAAATAACCTTACCAACATTGCCGTCGTGTCGTCGAGCTAATGCAACACCCTTATTTTTTGACATCCGACTACTATCCGATTATTAACATAACAAGCACAATTACATTTTAAAACCACGACATAAATATTTTAAAAAACGCTTTGAATCACCATTACAAATTTATATCGTTATTTCAAACTATGACCAATGACATTGATTTATAGCACAGACTAAATAACCTTCAAGAGTACAGAATACATCAAAATAGTTAAGAAGCTAACAGCTCGGCCTTCCTGCAAAGAGCGAGTCCTTTCGCTCTAAAATTCTAATTACTTCCTAAAAAGAAGAAAATTATAAACTAAGTGTCTAATTTAACAAAGTCATTAATTACATAATTTATAATAAAAGAATCATTTTTAGAAATAAAAACATTGT
>NW_013525171.1:958-1251 GCF_000836215.1 Papilio polytes
TGATATTCAAATAATGCTCTTAAAGTGAGGTGAAGTTAAATATATTTAATAAATCTGGTATTATAGCTTAAAACACTATAACCGGACTGAAAATGTATTTTGATATTTAAATGGTTATAAAGTAAAAAGTAAACATTTGACAAGTGCAGTGTTATGGCTTAAAAAAACATAATTACACTGATAATTTAATGTGGTATTTAAAGAAGGTCCAGATTAAGGTCAAAACAATTTTTGTAAAAAAAAAAAACTTCACTAAAATAATGAAGCAAATTAAGCGTAGCAAATTAAGAGTT
>NW_013525171.1:1423-3544 GCF_000836215.1 Papilio polytes
TGAGGAAACAGAAGTCATGTGCTATTGGGATTGTGAGACAAAGAAAAAGTTGGAAAACATATTAATGTATTACATTTGAGAAAAAACTTCTATGAACTTATCGTCATGGCTTGTTGAGTGAAAAAACTCCATAGAATTGGGGAACTCAGTATGGTACAAAGGTACAGTCCTTTTAATCGGAAGTTGCACAAAAAGCTGGTGGAAACAAAGTAATATAAAAGTAGACAATTTATGGTAATTATATAACAAAGAAACCACAAATACCGAAGCAAATACCGATTTGCTAATTTGTGGTAGCGGTACGACAAATAAGGTTACAAAATATTGAATAGAAGCACTAACAAATGAAGTAAAAATCACAAATCAACTACAAGAAACATTAAGAAGCAAACATAGAGAAGCTAATCTTCGAAGCAAACGGGATCACCAAATAGGAAAATTTACAAATTTGACAAGTCTTATAGTGCTGCTGCATATGGAAACTTCATGGAATTGGAATTTTATCATGGTGGAAAGAAAAGGACATCGGAAGTATTCATTTTTACTGTGAGTAGCTACTGCTTCTAAAGCAGATTATACATTGAATTAAGTAAAATTCATACTGTCCATTCCATACAAGGTTATTTGTTGTCTATATTAGCTTTTCAACGGCTCACATTCATATTAAATAAAAAATCATCGAATGATGATGGCCGCAAGCCCTTTACCGAATATACTTGTTTGTACTAGTCGATCGAGTGGAGTAAATATTGTGTTGTAAGAATGGACCGGAAGGTAATAGAACTAGTCTGTACAAAAAACAAGCAAGTTACACATTTTATCAGTTCATCAAATTAAGTAACTGTCAAAAGGTCAAACAGACTGTTATTATTGGAACGTGAATAATTAGAAATTGCGAGGTTAGATCGTAGGCAATTTACGCTTACAGTTGAAAAAAAAAGGGGGATGGTTATAGTATTAACGTAACATCCTACCGAAAAGTTTTATTTATTAAACTACTATTTAATAGTAACAATTAAGTAATGTAGATTCATTACTTAATTGTTACTATACTTTCAATTGTCAATTGTTATGATAAAAATGTGGAAACCCTTACGTAGAAATATCACTGCATACCTTGGCTGACACCGACATCAAAGTAATAATCATTGTACAATATAGACATAACAGTTACAATAAGGTAGGTTTACTATTTTAAAGGAATTATTTCGTTACTTTTTAGTGTACTGTTTTTTTGAGAATATTTTGTTTTTAGTGTATTTTGTTTTGTTTTTAGTGTATTTTGTTTGGAAGTCGGTTTTGTTTTTTTATTAAAAAGTTTTATATGTACATGATTTACCCGACGTTCTTACGGTGAAGGAAAACATCGTGATGCAACCTGCACATATCGGAGAAGAAATTCGGAGATATGTGTGAAGTCAACCAACCCGCACTTGGCCAGCGTGGTTTGACTATGGCCTAGTCACCCTAACTTTAGGGTGTGTTCCGACCCCTCGGTGGGGACTTATAGTGAGCTGGTGATGAAATAAAAAATTGTTTTTTTAAGTTGCTATGGTTGAAATGGCTATTTGAAAGTTAGTTTGTTGTTAGCAACTGTTCGTTATATGAGCGTCACAGCCATGTTATGCTTTAATAAAATATAGTCTTCATTACCTCTTATGTTTTCTTCCAATTTGCACAAAATAACCTTACCAACATTGCCGTCGTGTCGTCGAGCTAATGCAACACCCTTATTTTTGACATCCGACAACTATCCGATTATTAACATTACAAGCACAATTACATTTTAAAACCATGACATAAATATTTTAAAAAAACGCTTTGGATCACCATTACAAAATTATATCGTTATTTCAAACTACGACCAATGACATTGATTTATAGCACAGACTAAATAACCTTCAAGAGTACAGAATACATCAAAATAGTTAAAAAGCTAACAGCTCTGCCTTCCTGCAAAGAGCTCGCTCTAATATTCTAATTACTTCCTAAAAAGAAGAAAATTATTAACCAAGTGTCTAATTTAACAAAGTCATTAATTACATAATTTATAATTGTAATGTAGGGGTGTTATTGAAACGGCGGTTGGTACTGGACTGATTTATTATGAGTGAACTGACG
>NW_013525172.1:0-604 GCF_000836215.1 Papilio polytes
TTAGCTGTTCTAGGGCTATCCTAATCTCATCTAAGCTGATGTCCGGTACATCGTCCGAGTAGTGCCGGGTTAGCGGTGCTCTGCTGTCACTAGCGCGAGCAGCAGGTGTGGGTGGGTTTGTGTGTGTTGCGTAGAGGTCGCCATAAAACTTTTCTACCTCGCCTAAGATCTCTAGCTTGGAAGAAACTACGGAGCCATCTTCTCGTTTAAGCTTCATCAGAGGTGCATTTTTGGACGTCTGTGTAAGGGCTTTAAGGCCTTTGTTACGCTCTATCGCAGCTTCAATGCGTCTAGTATTAAAGCTACGATAGTCGCGCCTAATCATCCTCCGGACGTCTTTATTAAGAGTTGCATACTCTGCTGTAGCTCTTGCGGATGCAGTGGCTTCACGTCGCTTTCTCATGAGAGCAAGAGTCTCAGGGGTGAGCCTGGCTTCGCGATCTTTACGTTTTGATCCAAAGTAGCGTCTACCAACTTTGCATAGTGTCGCCGCAATATTCTCTGCTACTTCGTTCACGTCCGCAGAGGTTTCCAGCAAACTGAATCTATTTTGAAGTCCCAGTTGGAACTTATCGGAGGCCGCTATGATTTGAGGAGGGGAAGG
>NW_013525173.1:0-1196 GCF_000836215.1 Papilio polytes
ATTTTAAAAAGAACTAAATATAAATGACATCGAGGTTCTACTTTCGAGAAAAAAGGAATTAATTTAATAATATTATCTTAAACAATATTAAAACGTAAGACAATAACGTTTGTTACACATAAAGCAACAATCAATTTATAGCTTCCTGCGACATATATATTATCATCACAACAGTCAAACAATATTAAAGATAGATAACGTGTTCAGTGAGTTTATACCAACCGAAGAAGGAACAGCTCAAGGTTCGGTCCTCGTTCCGACCGAATACCTATTGCATTGTAATGACATGTGTAATGTACTAACTGAGTGCTCTGTATACCAATTTGCCGACAACACGTGTATTATAATAGCAGATAAATGTTTGACGGACGCACAAAAAAATCCAGTCAAACTTTGATTTATTATGCAAATGGCGAACGATGTAGGCTTGGTTATAAATTATGAAAAGACTAAACTTATGCACATACATGCTTCTCATATTCATTCGTCGTCCAAACCATCCATAACAGCACACTCTCTCCAATGCCTACATCGTCAAATACTTGCGTACAATATTAGCTGCAACAAAATTGATATTGTTAAAGAACATAAATTTCTAGGGCTCATTATATACTATAAGTTCAACTGGAAGCCACATATTGACTATGTTTACAAGAAATTAACATCTGTTCTATCTAGGCGGTCCCTGCTTAGACAGAAGTTGTCATTTAAGATATTGAGGATGTTGTACAACTGGCTGTACTCTGGCTGACACTGCTATAGTCTATGGGTTGAGCAGCTACGACAGAACTTATACTAGCTATATAAAAATTGTTACAAAATAATAGATACGGAAGTAGTAGTGGGGGGTAGTTTTATAAAAGTCTTTGCAAGGAGTGAAGCGCTCTCAGTCGCTTAGTGGCTGTCGCTTAGACAGTTGCACTCAGTCGCTCAGTCGCTAACAAGCTCTCTAGCCGTCAGTACCTCAGTTGCTTCAGTAGCTCGGTACATTTCTAGTCGTCATCATGGAACGTTCGATATCTTTTACGTAGTTGCCTTAATGTATTCGTTTTATAATAATTCACCAGTATTGCTCATATTACCGCTCGACTGTCACATTTTTTAAAAAAGTCATTCATATCGAAATTTATAACTATTATAATTTATATGTCACACGAGCAAACAAGAAATTTAATCAACACTAATATAATAGAAAT
>NW_013525174.1:0-675 GCF_000836215.1 Papilio polytes
AACATTTAGCCGACGCTGGACCTAAGCAATTGGAGCAAATGCAGCAATCTATCAATGAAGCGAAAACGCGCGCCACTGAGATAAGGCACGTGGTAAAAACAGTAGAACATGCCGCCGGGAAACTTCAAGTTCAGTACCATAAAGCTCAAAATGAAATTAACGATACCTTCCAATTCTACCGTTCTATGCTTGAAGAGCGGAAGCAAGAGTTGTTAAAAGAACTCGAAAGTGTATTCTCGACAAAACAAATAGCACTGACCGTTGTAGGACAAAAGGCTCAGGAGACGGTTGACAAAATTTACCAAACGTGTGACTTTGTGGAGCGACTGACGAAATGCGCTAACATCGCTGAAATATTGATGTTCAAAAAATTATTAGATAGTAAACTACAAACGCTAATGAGTACAAACCCGGAACAAAGCGTACAAACAGCATGTGAGCTCGAATTCGTCTCAAACTATCAGGCCATTCAAGTTGGAGTACGAAACACTTTCGGATATGTGCGCTCCAGCTCAGAAGCAAACATTGGTCCATCTAAACAGCCACCGATTGCGCGCCCAACGAATGGCTCTTTGTTAAATGGTGGTTCATCTTCTAGCAGCAGCAGCGTGAATGGAAGTTCTGGAAGTTTGAATGGAGGAATCCATCTACCAACAGGACTGAATGGCGTTCTTG
>NW_013525175.1:0-1631 GCF_000836215.1 Papilio polytes
CGATACAGGAGTATACAGTGCAATTATTGTTTCATGTTGTCCCTGATAATGATTTATCTGAATCTATAATGATAGGTAGGAACTTACTGTCATTGGGTTTCTCTGTTGAAATTTCTGAAAGCAAATGTAACTTAAAACGGGTGGGACTAGTTTCTATGTGTGAGGTAGGAGCAAAGGTTAATGACTTTAAAAATATTGACACTGATATTTCACCCGACAATCGGCATCAATTAATTACATTATTGCAATATTACTCTAATAGTTTTGTTAATGGTGTCCCCACTTGCCAAGTGCAAACAGGTGAATTAGAAGTTAGGCTAGCAGACCACAATCGTACTGTACAACGTCGACCATATCGTCTTAGTCCCGATGGGAGACAAGCGGTTCGACATAAAGTCAATGAGCTTTTAGCAGCTGGAGTGATTCGAGAAAGCAGTTCACCTTAAAAGAAAGACGGTTCGGACCGTCTCTGTGTAGATTACCGCGAACTTAATGTTAATACAATTCCTGATCGCTATCCATTGCCTCTCATCTCGGACCAAATACAGCGTTTGGTGGGAGCAAAATATTTCACATCTTTGGATATGGCTAGTGGGTATCATCAGATACCTATTCAAGAGCAATCCATAGAACGAACAGCGTTTATTACGCCCGATGGACAGTTCGAATACTTGAAAATGCCATTCGGCTTACGTAACGCCCCATCGGTGTATCAACGTGCCATAAATAGCTCTTGGACCTCATAAAGATACATTTGCTATATGTTATATTGATGACATAATTATACCTTCGCGTACACAGGAAGAAGGACTAGATCGGCTACATCAAGTTTTAAGAGCGTTGTCAGATGCCGGGTTTTCTCTAAATCTCAAAAAATACTCATTTCTAAAGACACAAATAGAGTTTCTAGGTTATCACGTTTCATCTGGTGAAATAAGGCCCAATCCTCGCAAAGTAAAGGCTTTGACGGAACTTCTACCGCGTCAAACGGTTACACAGTTGCGGCAATTTATCGGACTAGCCTCGTACTTTAGACAATTTGTGCCAGGTTTTTCTCAAAAGACAGCTCCCCTTTATCGTCTGACATCTGGTAAGGGAAAAATTAGTTGGAATCCTGAGCTAGAAGCCGTAAGGTCAGATATTGTTAACATACTGACTAACACACCTGTACTGGCAATATTTGATCCAGATCTACCAACGGAGGTGCATACAGACGCCAGTGCTGATGGTTATGGTGCTATTCTAATACAAAAGAAGGACAGGAAATCCCGTGTTAATGAATACTATTCTCGCCGAACCTCTGGCGCTGAGTCTAAATATCACTCATATGAGTTAGAGACGCTTGCGGTCGTAAACGCTATTAAGCACTTTCGCCATTATTTGCACGGACGAAAATTTTTGGTAGTAACCGATTGCAATGCTGTTAAAGCATCAAAATCTAAGGTAGACTTGACTCCGCGAGTACACAGATGGTGGTGTTACCTTCAAAGTTTTGAATTTGATATTGAATATAAAAGGGTGAAAATATGACACACGTAGACTTTCTGTTGCGTAACCCGCTTTCGCATACGAATAAATCGACTATTAAAGTGGAACAGAAAAGAGTAAACCTTACGGAAATCTCAGACAAT
>NW_013525176.1:0-3109 GCF_000836215.1 Papilio polytes
TGAATACCTCCTTCTTTTGGGAAGTCGGTCAAAAACCAGATTAATGAACAAACAGATCAATCAAATATGGTAAAGTAACAGTTATGATAATAGTTACCAAAGATAACAATAATATACAAGTTACCTTCGTCAGCTTTGGCGCGCTCGTCGTCGGGGTCGCGGCGCATCCACTTGCGCGCTTGTCTGAAGTTGCAGGCGGGCCGCGCGCCGCGCACCAGCGACCCCTTCTGCGGCTCCCCGCGTGCGCTCACACACCAACACACGTCTGCATAACACACATTATCTTACAAAAATGTAATTGAATGATGATTGTGGGTGTTATGTACCCGAAACTGAGAATTAATAGTCGAAAGTGCGACTTCTATTCTGGCTACCGACTGCAGTACATTATCATACTTCATACTAATAAATGCGAAAGTTTAGATGGATGGATGTTTGTTAGAGTTTGTAGCCTAAACAGCTGAACGGATTTAGATGAAATTTGGTATAGATGTAGAGGATAGCCTGGAAGAACACATAGGCCACTCACTTGTTTTTTTTAGTTCCACGCGGAAGTCGCGCGTAACAGCTAGTTATTTAAATAAATCAGTCGCATTCATACCGTCCTTTCATTTACACCCCTATCTAACTTTATAGCAGATTTTTTTTTTTAAAAATTGTTTTCCTTTTGGGTACAAAGTTTAAATAAAATAAATGTATAAAAAAAATCTTTGCGTTTCCACTGAAAACCTAGTTACTTTTTAGGACAGAAATCTTGCTATAATTTCTCTGCGGGATTTTATTCTTATCAGATTCAAGTTAAACCCTTATAGGTATTTAGAAATACATTGGTATATAAAAAATGGACTTAGAAGTTTCGATACTTCTTTCGGTTATAACAAATAATAGTCGCTTTCCGAGGCCTTCTATACATAAAACAAACAATTACCAATATGTGCCATGCACTGCACGGGCTGCCAGCCGCCGGCCGCGTCGCACTCGGGGATGAAACTACCCTTGCCGTACTTCTGCGTAGCCGCCTCATTCTTTTCACGAAGTCTCTCACAAGGACTCAATACTAGTAAATAAAAAAAGCTAATTAAAGAAAAATTAAGTATTGAAATTTTTATAGCTTTCCGTCAGTAGGAAGCCTTAAATGATGCTATGATGAAAACATACACGTAAAATGGAATTTGTAATGATAATGTTTTCGTTAATTTCTACGAATATAAACCAAAATATACACACTGCAAACATTTTGTTAAAAAGCAACCTATTTCTTGAACACAAAATAAAAGGATGATTGAGTGATATGTTTTTGGTGATACTACATCGGTCTGAACGATAATAAAATGACCTACGGGTAAGTGCTAACGACACAAAATTCTCTACGACTTGGATGGGATATTTTGTTATTTTCGTAGGGTTTAGACTGGAAATACTTCCCAAAATACTCAAGGTATTAATTACAAATCTATTAATTCAATGTTTTAACTGTACAAAATGTTAACCACTTTGATTAATGATCAAAAATGTCAACATTAATATAAAAGACACTTGTAAATCACAAATAATATTAAAGACACTTGACACGTGCTTGCTCGTGATTAGTTCCAATACAAATGGGCACGTGCTCGTGTGATATAAAAAATAGACATGCCTCCGCTTTGATCAACGATTTCTCGACTCTTCTCTTTTGTTAGTTTCGATGTTACCTCCTCCACTGTTAAAAGCAACATAATAAAAAAAATCAGGAATGATAAATTGTATATGTAGGTAACGCGATTTGTTTTTAAACGTTATTTTTAAAGCATATTTTATATGCAAGGTAAATAAGAAAAAAATAATATGTTCACAATAATATTCAGATTTTTGCAAAATTATTATATCTTAGCAACTAGCCATTGAAATATCTGGCAATGATGTAAGAGGCGGCGTACACCTTTGACTAAAGTATCGCACAACTGATTAGTCTTGCTTTGATTCATATGATATTATACGGAAGTGCGCACTACTCTACACTACTCGATTTTTAGTTGTACAACTAAACAGTTGAATTGGCTGCAAATAATTGCAGAACAGTTGTGCGATAGTTTAGTCAAATGTCCGTTCTAAACCCATGAAAGCTCTTTTACCGTAACACTAGAGCTAGGTACAGATTTTTGTCAAATGTATTAGAACTACCTGTTCCCTTGCGACTTCATCCGCATAAAATTATGAACATTTTATTTTATTGTTTACATGTGTCAAATTATCAATTGCAAATGTCAAATGACATGACATGATGACAACCTTGCTTCCTTGATGTTGGCAGCAATTTATGGTCTCTTTCCCACATAAGGGTTTTTATCCAAAACATTTACCCCCTAAGTTCAATGACGTGAAAACATATAGCCTAAAGCGTGACATAAGTCTAGGGCTTTTTATTAAAGAAAGAATTATTCCAAAAATATGCTGTAAAAGCTGACATCTTAGGCAACAAAGAAGTGTGTGTTTACGCTTTATTATAATAGTATAGATGTATGGTATATACCGGGACAGACGGCGTTGCACTCGTCCTTAGTGCGGAAGTTGTTGTGGTTGCCGGAGCAGCCGTGGTAGGTGAAGCGCTCGCAGCGGTTGCGCGCCGCGTTGAAGTGCCACCGCGACACGTTCAGTCCCCCGGACTCGCACGCGCCCTCGTCTTTGCTCTCGAAACACACCGTCCCTAACACGGATTGACATAACATTTTTTTTTAATTTAGTATAAACAAACTAGCAGCAGATCCCGTAAAGGTACTTGATCCGACGCCCATGGACATCTGTAACGCCAGAGGAAACACAAATGCGTTGCCTTTAAAAGAGAATGCTCTTTTCTAGAAGGCCCCTGTGATAATATACTGAGGACAGTATATTAGTACAGTGCTAGTACTGAAATATTCACTCTTATTGGTGCATAGAATGGACTGGATCAAGATATTACATGTTCATCAAGTAATAAAAATGTATCTATCTGATTATAGTATAACCTGGGAGTTTATTACTAAAAACTCCGACATGTGGTAAAGCCCTAATCTATTCTCTATAGATGCAAATCTTTAAAATCGACAACTTATCTTTTGACCATCTTTGAAATCAACGTCCTAATCTT
>NW_013525177.1:0-631 GCF_000836215.1 Papilio polytes
ATTGAACACAAACTTACGCTAACCATGATAGATGGCAAGATTTGCAAGTGCAAAGGATGCAAGTGCAAAGGAAGATAGGTAAGTACCTATCAGAGGCAAAATCCTCAGCTACATGTTATCTTTGTTTAAAAAACCTTCACAAATGAACCAGTTGGTTGGCAGAAGTTAAAGAAAAACCAATATCATATAATATGATGGATTTTGGTCTTTCTACACTCCATGCACGCATAAATATGATGGAGTGCCTCTTGCATATATCGTATAGACTGGACTTTAAAAAATATGCTGCTAGAGATGCTGATCGAGTAACCATAAAACTAAGGCAGCAGATGATTAGCGACATATTCCAAAAAGAACTTAGTCTCTTTATAGACATGATCAAACAAGGTCACGGAACCACCAATGATGGGAACACGGCAAGAAGATTTTATGAAAATCCGAAAAAAACTGTTGACATAACAGGGCGTAATGAAGACCTTATCTGCAGATTCGCCGTACTTTTACAAGGTATAACGTCTGGTGAGCATATAAATGTAGAAAAGTTTAAAAATATTCATTAGAGACGGCTGAGAAGTTTGTGGAACTATATGGTATAGTATCATTCGTTATTAACTTTTTCTGTCCTACTTTT
>NW_013525178.1:0-740 GCF_000836215.1 Papilio polytes
TAAATCGTCACTGACTGTCATGTGACTCTAAATGTGGCAGATTAATTTGCTAATTCCAAATTATCAATTTATTTTATTTTGTCAGGTAAACGTGGAAGAAGTCTACAGAACATTTGCCCGGCGGGCGAGCCGCTGTTGATATCCGAGACTAGCCGGCCCTTCCTGTGCGGCACCGACCCCGGCAAGCCCAACTGTCCGCCGCTCTACAGGTGCTTGGTGGAGCCAGGTACAACTGTCGTTATTCTAAGCGTATAAGACAGTACAAATACATTTTACAGCAATAATAATGAATTTGCCAAAATAAATTGTTTACAAATATTGTACTCTATTTCGTACTATAGTAACGCTCACGTCATCTGTGTGGAACCGATCCGATCATTTCTCTAATCACCCATTGTTGGAGTCTTACCTAATGTAATGTGCGTAACCGAAACAATGACACATTAGTGTACAAACTTTGGCCAACTTATGGCTTGTATTTATGTTTGTATGCTTTGGAAACAATTTACCAACTTATTGACCATGATTAGTTTGTAAAATGTTAAATATTTTTACGTTAGCGTTAAAATAGACGTTTTTCCCAGGCAATGACTATGGTGTGTGCTGTCCTGCATCTCTGGAGCTCCAAAAAGCTGGTACATGTCCTGCTGTGGACCCCACTGTGGAATTGGAATGCGGTACTCCTTGTGCACATGACCTGGAATGTCCCTCAATGCAGAAGTGCTGCGATGGCGGGGAGT
>NW_013525179.1:0-1101 GCF_000836215.1 Papilio polytes
CGAAATAACGGCCCGAGCCGAGGCTCCTTTTGGTTTTTTGTCCAGTGGTGTTCTTTGCGTTCTGTAGGTCTTGTTGAGGTTGTTTGTGTTCCGTAGTTTTCGTTTGTTTTGTGGAGTCGTTTGTTGTGAATAATCTGGATAAAGTTTCGTACGAGTGTCAATAGATAGATTGCATAAATTACGTCCTATTATTGACAGTCTAGTTGAATCATTCCAAAAACACTACGGAACGGATAAACAGTTTTGAGAAATTTGACAAATGTAAACAATAAAATAACATTTTCATAATATCATGGGAACGGCTAGTCTTATGTAAAATAAGATGGCATGCACGAGCAAAACTTTTAGTTTTATTACAAATTGCGTTCAATACTTCCAAAGCAATATTTTCATAGTTATATATTTTTAAAAAAAAGAAGGGGTAAACGTGCAGCGGTAACACTGAGGTGCTTGTTGACGCCCTTGGACATCCCTGCAATACCAGAGGAACTGCAAAAGCGTTGACCTTATACTCAATATGTAACGAAGTAAGTAAGTTACAATCGCTTGTTGAAAAATACAAGTCAGTTTTAATGTGTAAAATAACCGATGCCACTAGCTATAGGCAAAAAAAAAAAAGCAGGTTTGAAACCGAATTTAATTCTACGGGTCTTCTAACATGAACTCTACGTCAACTAAAAAATAAATTTGAAAACTGCGGCATAACGAAAAGAAGCATCACTTGGAACTCATTAAATTAAATTGAGAAATAGACATTTTGAAATCAAAAATAAATAATTAATCTTTATCAAAATAGGTTTTTATTAATTAATATATTTCTGTTACATTCATCATCACAACACACGTCTCAAAACGAAAGTTTTTGAGCAGTGTGTGTTGCCAGTGTTGTCCTATGGAACTGAGACGATGCCCCTCACTACTAATGTTGCCCACATTAGGCGGCTCAGTCACGCAGAGGGCAATGCTCGGAGTTTCTGTGCGAGATCGCGTCAGAAATGATGTGATCCGCAGCAGAACGAAGGTAACCGACATTGCCCGAAGAATTGCAAACCTCAAGAGGCGATGGGCTGGCCATATCGCCCGCAGAACAGACGGCCCCAT
>NW_013525180.1:0-394 GCF_000836215.1 Papilio polytes
GCTGATGCACGGCCACTGGTGCTACGACCGCCTCGCGCGCATGATACTATACTTCTTCCTCAAAAACGCTGTGAGTTTCATCACGTTATTACATTAATTTACGGCTAATACCAATATACACAGAGTTAGGGCCATTTAGTTATCTTGCATACTTCTATACTAATATGTACTTAGTTATGTAGAATCATAGTATGTTTTTAACAATTATTTTTTTTAATAAAAAGCCCTACGCTTTACGCTTTACGCTTTGAGCCATATATTATCACACTATTAAACTTAGGGAGTAAATAATTTGGAAAAAATCGTCATGCGGGAAAGGGACAAAAACTACAAGCAGTCAACATCAAGGAAGCACGGTTGCCATGGTAACGGTAATTGTTAGCCAATGTCAAAG
>NW_013525180.1:567-38066 GCF_000836215.1 Papilio polytes
CAAGGAAACAAAATACAATGGCAGTAAGGTAATTGGTATTTTGACATTTGCAATTGAGAATTTACTCGTATAATTTCATGCGGTTGAAGCCGCACAGGAACAGCTATTTAGTATAAAAGTGTAATAATTTCATGATGATTAAACTCTTAATGATATAGTTTATTTATTACCAGCCAGTAAAAATGTAATGTTAAATGATTTAGAAACTAACCTTTCACCTTATATGTAAAAAATGTTTTTTTTTTTTTTATAACAGAAGTGGCTTAATGACTTTTTAATCATTTAAATAAATAATTTGATTTAATTTGAACAAAATTCATGTTGTCAGTAACAATTCCAACTTGAGCTAGTGCTGAAGGATTGGATATTTTATATTTAATTTCCTGCGCTTCGCGGTGTCTGGGCGAAGTTTCCGCCTGCCTTTCGAAATCTATTTAATTTTTCAATTGTAACAGATTATTCAAGAAGCAGTCTCTAAAGTTTAAAATCCTTCTTGGATATAAATAATAAATATTTAAGTCTGAAAAATAATAAAAAAACGTATTAACACAATTTAATTAGGATAAACCAACAACATTTATGTTGAAATAGAAATTTGAAGGCAATCATCGCTATGTTGAAAATGTTTTTAACTTTGCAACTATTACGTTATAAAACATGTAGTTTTTACCCAAAGTATGTTATATATTTTATTATGAAGTTTGTGTACATTTACAAGTCATAATTTATATCAAAATTCCGGCCGAACAAAGACATTCTGAACTCCAACTGACGGACGCTCAGCAAGTTTATATTGTTTTGTTTAGTCTCCATTCCGTGCTACAATGTTGAAGTAATTGTCAAAGTTTTAGAGATACGTTTTACAGAATCGCATTTATTTTTCTCATAAATTTCGACTTAACACTGTCTTACACGGAGAAATTTTCGAGTTTTATGGCAACCCCGTTCGTTGTAAAAATATTTCTTCTTTAACTTTCCTCTTCTAAAATATTTCAAGTTTTCATTGTAAACTCTGAGTTAACACTCTGTGTATAACCCTAATAATGTACAATGCAATTGTTACTGTAGTTTTCAAATATTTTTGAAATCGAGATTTTTGTTACTATTTGATTGCGCAGAACACTTTTGTAGGTGTGTAGGTGCTTACCGGGATGCGGGGGAGGGCTATGAACTACGTCCCGATAACCTTAGGCCGCAAAGATATTTGAAAAGAACTATTCCATTTAAGAAGACACATATCCTGACATTTTTAAAGTCTAAACTAACTACGAAGTTACATGAAAACAAACGAAAATCAATAACTATTCATCCATTCAACCCATTCAACCAACGTTTTACTAGCTAGCTTTCACCCGCGAATCCCTCCGTGTGGAATTTAAAAAAAAACAAATGTGAGTAGCCTATGTGTTCTTCCAGGCTATCCTCTACGTCTATGCCAAATTTTATCGAGATCCCTTCAACCGTTTAGTAAGCATCCATCCATCCATCAAAACTTTCGCATTTATAATATTAGTTTCATAAAAGAGATTCATAAAAGGTAAATTCAATTTAACGTTAGCAGTAATAAATTTAAAGGCCGTTTTAAAATTAAACGCCACTGCATTAATAGATCAAGATAAAAACTTGTTACGAACTTGTTAATAACTTAGCAAGTCCCAGAGCAAAGTGCAACTTACACTAAATTATGCACGTGTCGACATTTTGAGAAACGCTTTTCGGAGCTACGGACTCTACGAAGTGCCGGAAACTTCCGCACTACGTGATATGTTACTTTTGAATTTGTTGTATATATGAACTTTTTATGTCATTTTTGACTATTTTTACATCACAATACATCTTTGTATATATACCTAGTAGTATTTACTTATACTCATACAAAATTGAGTAAACATGTGAAGAGAAAAATGAAATAAAATAATTAGATCCTTATTTAATGATTATTAGATACCTTAACCTTAAATTACATAATTTATAGTCAAAAATTTACCATAGTTTTGTAAGACTATGTTTTTAAATATAGTGCCTAATCTATACTAGTGGAAAGATATAAATTTTTGTATGTATTGAAATGACTCAAAAACTACTGAAATGATTTTTTTCTTGCACCTCTTGTGACATAGACTATGCTTTTACTTTTTTTTAATCCCACGCGGGCGAAGTCACAACAGCTATTATTAATAAAAATAAACTAAAGCTATGACAACATTATTGTACAAAGTTAGATTTTATCGCCATTCTAAGCCTATGCACTTTTTACAAAGTAATTTTAAAACCAAATAAAAAAAATAATTTGTACAAGTTTCATGTATAATATGTGACGTCATTTGTCATTTGTATAAAATGCGGCGTGGAAAGTTTATCCAATCACCATGTATAGTTTATTTACAAAGTTTCCGCGCTTTATAAATAACATTGGCTCATCAATTTTTCACGTCATGTTCAATTAATTGACGGCATGAACTTGTAACTTGCAAACGAGCCGCATTATTAATGGCTTTATATTTCATACATCTGAATTTTGTTTTTAATTTACATCTTTGAATAATTCTTAAATGAAAAAAGAAAAGGCCAGTTTACATTTCATTTTTATTTGAACTCTTTTTTACATAACATTGCTAATATTTTTTTTTTAACTAAAGAGTAAAAACAAGGACTTGGAAATATTTTTCATAAAACAATATAATATTAAATTTTTCAATTATTATAAAGGGTAAACACACACTTGCTTTTGTTGCCTAAGATGTCAGCAATTACAGCATATTTTTGAATAATTCTTTTTTTAATAAAAAGACCTAAACTTGCGTTACGCTTTAGGCTATATATTTTAAGGCCATTAAACATAGGGCTAAATATTTTGGATAAAAACCTTAATGTGGGGAAAGAGATCATAAGTTGCTGCCAATAAGGAAACATGGTTGTCATCATTGCTTGCTTACTTTACTCATTAAAAACTGCTGAGATTAATAAATAAACCAGACCTTTCTTCCTTGCTTAATTACCACTAAATATTTGCATGTTAATCGTAACACTCGCGGGAATCCTAATAATACTTGAAAACTTGCTTTTGTAACAAACCATCAGAAACTATTACAAAACATTCCAACATCATGTAGGTTATTTTTAAAAAAGTTTTGTTTTCATTTACAAAAAAATACTAAAAAACAAAAAACACTATAACGAGAAGTTCGAGAAAATATTTTTGTACATTTCTGTAATGTCTATTTTAGACAAAGATATAAAAAACACATGCATGACATAGAGGCCTACTTACATTTTAATTCTCCGACATTCGCTAATTATTGCTTCTAGCCATTTTTATGTCCATCATAAAATAATAATTACTGCTCGTCTACAAAGCTTAATGATTACATTCATCAAGTTTACATTCTGCTTGCAAAATGTGTTCGTAATAAATTCACAATATACGAAAAATAACACTTGTCTTAAAAATTATGCGCAAAGGAATAAAAGTTTACTTTGTCAATCGTCAGGGAACTTTTATTTCAAAATTAATTTATACCTATATTATGTTTAGAGTGAATAATTCACGTTCTATACATCATCATCATCAACACCAGTTCATTATACTTCCCCCCCGAGGGGCTTGGAGCCTACCCTAATAAGGGGTGAGTAGACCATAGTCAACCACGCTTGACCAAGTTACAAGTACAAGTTGTTTGACTACACACATATGTATTTATTTGCCGATGATGATGATGATGATGTGATGCATCACGATGTTTTCCTTCACCGTAAGAACATCAGGTAAATTAAGCACATACAAGATAAAACTATAAGTTCGTTGTTCAGTTAACTAAATCGTAGTTGTGTTATTCCAGTTTGATCACAAATTTTAAAAACAATCTATCGTATCACGTCTAATTTTTAAAGAAATCCATCAGAGCACATATCCAATTACAGTTTTATGTTCACGACATTAGTAAAATTTTGCTTATTTCGCATTGACATGTGAACGTGCGCTTTGAAGTCATAAAAAAGCTCTCCGTTGTTATTAGACAACGGTAGGGAAATCAGATTAGATAGAGTTACTCGGACAAACCTCATGGCTACATTGTCCCGGAAAAAGACCAAAATGTGGTCCTAAATTGTCCTAGGGACTGTCCCACCACTGGCTGATAGAAGCTCAGATAGCTTAAAAAACACTGTCAGATAAGGTTAAGGTCAGGTAACAAAATCCGATATTTCCATCATTTTACATATTGAATTGTTATTAGACAATTTACAACTTGTTGGGACAGGCCCTTAGTCTTAAAAATTTCTACCTACCACTGTTAGTAGAGCTGAGGTACGATTGTCTAGTGTGGCCAGGGCTCTGCAGTCAAACTCTGAGTTGTCCTTCAAGAGGATTTCAGATACTCAATTCAAACATATTTTGCCTCTAGAAGACATAGTCCGTTTTGAATTTATCTCTGATACTCAAAATTACATTGTTATTTTTCTATGAACAAACAAAGCCGGTGACGATCGCTCGCGACGTATCTCACCTCGACACCGACACAACTTATAAAAGTTATACATGAAAGTGAATAAAATTTCCTTTAGCAAACTGACGTCTTCGCAAGTTGATTTGTAACTTATACTAAGTGTTTGGAAAACGGCTGTCGATAAAACTTTGTAAGTGTTTATTTATTCAATTTGCATTTCGAATAAAACTTTGACTTGGAACGAAAGAGCTTTTTGTAATAAAGTAGTGTTAGACAAAAAATGAAAACGCAATTATTTCGTAATTCTATTTAAGTGACTTTTACGAGTGCTCAAAGAGGACGTTAAAAGGCTGTTCATTATTATTAAACGAGGGAAGAGTAAACTGAGGCAGTAACAATGACGACTCTAATTTATTACTATTGCTCCTGAAAAAGAGATCATTTAATGTCCCTCTTTACGATCTTCTACTTGCTACCTGATGTAGAATAAACAGATTATAGCAATGATGTCGCAGAACAGCTTATTCTTTACAAATATACTAATGACATGTTAACTAAATTCATTGCGATTTAAAAATCTTGAAAATACATGACACTTTAAAAGTATTTACACCAGAACCACAATATTTTACATTTTCTAATATTTCTACCCTATAGACTTTGTCGCCCTTGCTTTCTTCACATTCTCTCTGTCACACTATCTATATACACATAAACTTTATGTAAATAGCGTCGCAATTAAGTTTGTTTCGCATTTAATTTTGAAAGGAATGGGATTATGTTCTAACACTCGATAGTAAACATCACCTACAGTACACCTATGTGCAAAATAATTCGAACCACGACGACTCAAATTTCACACCATGCTTCACTAGAGTAACAATTGTATTGTTGTCGCTGTTTTCTCAAATAGAATGAAAGAGATGGCATTATTTTATACAAGTCCTACAGTCGAAACTCACGGTAAAGTAGTGAACGACAAAGGAGCTTTAACAACCGTTTTCCTTAACTAATACTTGTAAATTAGACTTAATTGTTATTGCTTCTGTTTATTGTCTTCTCGTTTAATTAAGGACAATGTAGCGTTTTTCTAGTCTCTAAAAACAGTTTTAACTATACATTAACACGTAAACAACTTATATATTTACCACTAGCAGTTGCTTGCGGCTTCGCCCGCGTGAAAATAAATATAGTAAAAATGTAGCCTAGCTTACTCAGTGATAACTTTTTTGAGTTATTTCAATACATACAGAAATACAAACCTTTCATCTTTATATTAGTATAGTTTACCCGTAAAGTTAAAGAAACTAACTGTTAAATGTTGCGTCATATTAATTTTTGTAACACCTTAAAAGTCATACATCTTAACTTAACTATACTATATAATACAAATCTTTCTATGTTATAAACAAGAAAGATTTGTATTTTTGAATGTTTGTATATAACAAACATTCAAAAATACAGATCTTAAAAGTAACTTAAAAACTACTGGGTTGTTTTACAAATTCTTTCACCATTAAAACCTACGTTATCGCGGAGTAACATAAGCTGTATTTTTAAATTTTATGTGGACGAAGTCGCGAGTAACAGCTAGTTACATATAAAACAGTTTGTAAGTAATTCGTTAGATATGGCAACTCAGCGCTTTCAGCAAACAAAAGGCTTGCAGAGATCACGAGCACTGCCTCATTGTCTACCCGCTTATCATTTATTACCTTCAGTAGCACACTCACACGTCTTTCCGATGCCGGAAGAAACGAACGACGAGTAATTTCCTCGTCAGCGCTTAACACAACCGTCGCTCTCCTATGAGTTATTAACGGTATTTAAATAAAGAACTCATTACAAAGCAACAAATACGTCATAGAGGAGATTCCAATTTTTTTTTTCGTGTCATTTAAGAAAAGCAATCGACAGTAATTGAGAAAAAAAGGTGAACAAAATACCAGGAGAAAAAGTAACTTTTATTTTAGTAAGTATAAGCGAAAACTTAAAAGATATGTCCCTGCGACAATGACAAAAGTTTTAAATTGCTCCAAAGTTTAACTTGTCGATCCAAACGCCGGGGCGTCGGAAATACCTAGTCGGATGCTCTTAAAGTTTTTTCAAGTTATGCTTCTTTAGGCGCGGCTAATGTAGAATTTTACGAAGCGAGGTAACCTCGACTAGCCTTTCTTAGCAATTCGCAGCGCAAAACACACCGATCATGAAAAAGTACGGCCTTTCACCATCAAGCCTGACATATCCTCAATTTCTCCTACATGCTATTTCCGCTTTCCGGCTTTTCATTCAGCGACTTACTGTTGTCTGGAAATGGTCAATGGTCAACTCGGAATAATGGCCATCTTTCTTAATTCCTACACAATTTTAAATACTAATTGTTCCTATGCGGCTTCATCCGAACGAAATTATTTTTTTTTTATTATTTACATTTTTCAAATTCTCAATTGCAAATATCAAAATTACCGTTACCGTAACCTTGCTTTCTTAATGTTGGCAACTTGTTGTTTATGGTCCCTTTCCCATATTAAGGTTTTTTCAAGTTTATTTACTCCTTAAGTTTAATAACGTAAAAATATATAGTCTAAAGCATATAGTAAGTGTAGGTCTTTTTATTAAAGAAAGAATTATTTATAATTATGCTGTGATTGCTGACATCCTACGTGACAAAGTAGTATGTTTACGCTTTATTATATTAGTATAGATAGATATAGATTATTTGTATATTAAGTGTTAGCTATAGCATCGGAGCAGTGATGTATGTTGAGTGGTATAGACAAAGGAGACGTGCATCTAATAATTACTCACCTGTCGCCGGAGGGTCCGGGGTGGTGGGGGCTCGGGGCGCGGCGGCACACTTTGTCTCGGCTGTTTAACTCGTCTTTAGTTTCGGAGGATGTTCACCTAAGATAGTTCCTCATAGAATTAATTAAATATGTACTATGTACACTCATACAACAAAAAGAAGTAGCAAGGTTTATGGGAGGCCTATGCGGTTTCCGCAACGCAATCTTGAAATTGGTGTCAAATTAATTGTAAAATCAAAATGGTTAAGTTTATATGTAAATGCTGTAAGATTGTCGAAATAAATGCTATTGTTATTATTGTGCAATTTAATTCGATACCAAAAACAATTAATTTCAATGTTAACAAATACCAATATAAAATTTATACAAACTATATTTTTGTGTAAAAAAAATATTTCTTTATATAAATTGAATTTTTTCCCTAAAATCTAATTTGTATCCGGGCAACGCAAGTTCGCATATAAAACGCAATTATTCAAGTTTATTGCGTCCATTTAAAAACCCACAATACATTTATTCAAACGTCTAATTTATTCAATGTCGAGGTGCAATTAATTTTTAAGCCCCATCATTTAGCTTCGCGATTATATACTGAATGAAACACATGTTCATACATAAATAAAACTGATACATATGTGATCATATTTTACTAACTGTTTCCAAACATTTTTTTAATAAATAAACTTTTTTATCCTCTCTCATAAAGAAGGTGTTCAACAGTGGTAGTGCCCGCTTTAACATTTAAGTCCCTTTCCCTTTACCACCCTTTTCTTATAAAGAGAGGTTGGGAAGAGGAAGTGGATTTGACGGTGGAGGAGATGCATAGGAAGGGGAAATATCCTCTTTATGTGTGTCTCCTCCTCCGTCGGATAAGGGTAGGCAACGCATCTGCAATTGCGGATGTCTATGGGCAGCGGTCGCTTCGCCATTTTGGCGATTTCAGGTGGCCGCTTGCTCGTTTGCCACCTTATGTTATAAAAAAAAAAAAAGAAGGCTAACGAGGTGATCAACGACACCCATAGACATCAACAATAGGTACTAGAGGACCTGCATTTCTGGCGTTTGAGAAGATGATGGTTTTATTTTGTACTAGTTTTCGCCCTTGACTCAGTCCTATGCGACAAATGCGAGTAGCGTTTGTCTTCTTCCAGAGTATACTCTATATCTATGCCAAATTTCATCGAAATACGTTCAGCCGCTTAGGCTACAAACTCTAACATTCATCCATCTAAACTTTCGCATTTATAATATTAGTATGCCATACTCGTAGTAAGATTAGTAATATTGTTAAATTAAATTTAATATTAATAAATTGAAGTTATTATAGATAAATGGAATGGGTTGATGATGGGAAGATTGAGATAGATTGGTGATTGAGAGTATGGAAGTTTGTTACTAAAGTAACTCGAACGATCTAGGTGAAAATAACAAAGATAGATTACTTATATTGCTTAAGGTTGCTTGAGCTTTTAATTCCTCGCAGACAAAATCGCAGGCAACAACTAATTGTAAATAATTTAAGCAATGACTGCATTTTGACTGCAAATTTTATATTAAAACCATATTTTATTAACATTAAACAAAGGCGCAGTAGTATAGCGCAGTATTAAATTTGACAAAGTTTTCTATTGCCCATAAAATAGCTATAATTTGCCTGCAGTGGAATAACTTATAATTTTATTGACACTTAAAGTTTCGAGAAATTGAGCAACATAGTAGTTCATTAAACACGAAATAGAATTAAAAATAACTTTTAAACCTATATTTTTTTCTTATTTTCTCATACATAAGTACACAATAGTATACATACCAAGTTTTAACTAATCTTATAAATACGAAAGCTTTGATGGATGTACATATGCTTGTTACTACATATTTGCAAAACGGCTTAACGGATCTCGCTGAAATATTTGCACAAATATAGAACATAGTTTGTAAGAGTATAAGTCAAAATCTAGTGGGTTAATATTACTAAATAAAGTGTCAAACGAAATTGAAACATTTTAAAATAGAATTTACGTAAAGGCAATTAAGACATAGACGTCACTGAAACTCTTGAATCATTTTCATGTAAATCTATTTAGTCTATTAAATCTTACGTCATCAGCATCACCATCTTCACTGAGGGGTTCGGAGCCTACCCTAAGTTAGGGGTCACCCTAGGGTTTCAAGAAGTCATTCTTGAAACGAAATCTTACGTAGCACCGTTTAATTTCACAATTGTATGAATCAATTAACTTTAGCATTCCGACTGTAGCATGTGGAACGGCGTCTTGCATTGAAAGCCCCGAATTAGATGCATACATGTCTTTTGAAAGGCAAACTAATAGCAGAAACAGCTTTAAACCTAGTCTTTACTGACATACTTTGGAACGAACTCTGCCGGAAATTTTCGTGAATAAAACAAACGTTGCTATTAGTTTTTATCAACTACTAGCTTTTCCCCTGCGACTTCGTCCGCATAAACTTATGAAAATGTTATTTTATAGTTTACATGTGTCAAATAATCAACTGCAAATGTCAAAATACCAATTACCTTATTATGGCAATTTTGATTTCTTGATGTTGGCAGCAACTTATGGTCTCATTCCCACATTCAGGTTTTTATCCAAAATGTTAACCCCCTATGTTTAATGGCGTGTAAATAACTTCTAACAGTGGTTCTAACAGTGGTAGTGCCCGCTTTAACATCTTAGCACGAATGGGCCGGCACGCCCGGTGTAATACCACGACCACACAGAAGTCTGGTGTGAAATGGAAGCAATTCCGTGTTTCGTCTGATGAGTGTGGTGCCGGAGGCCTAATTTAAGTCCCTTTCTCTTTACCACCCTTTTCTTATAAGGTGAGGATAGGAAGGGGAAGGGGATTTGACGGTGGAGGAGATGCATAGGAAGAGACAATATCCTCTTTATGTGTCTCCTCCTCTGTCGGATAAGGGTAGGCAACGCATCTGCGATCGCAGATGTCTATGGGCAGCGGTCGCTTCGCCATTTTGGCGGCTTCAGGTGGCCGCTTGCTCGTTTGCCATCTTATGTTATAAAAAAAAAAAAAAAATACATAGTGTAAAGCATGACGTCAGTGTAGGGCTTTTTATTGAAAAAGAATTATTCAAAAATATGCTATAATTGCTAACATCTTAGGCAACAAAGAAGTGTGTGTTTACGCTTTATTATAATATAATAGTATAGAAAATAGATATCTTTTAGTGCGCTCATGACAGGAAATTATCTTAGTAAATGTACATCAAATAACAATGACTACATTACACTTATAGTAAAAATCGTAATTTAATTAACACTGAGGTAATTCGCCATTGGCTCAGAGGGATTGCGACCACCTGAACGTGTGCAACCTACGATTGTGGTCGCTTAATTGACGACTCGACTGTCGCCCGACTGCCGACGCCCGCCCGTCGCCCAACTAACGCCCTCCCGACACCCGTCTAACGCCCTCCCGACACCCGCCGCCCGAACGGAATCCGTTGAACGCCATTAAACAGAAACCTCTCGCCTACCTTTGTGCAATTGCTCCATCCGAATCCATATTGACATAATAGACATTACATTAGATTTGTAAGTAAAGATTTCATTTTGTATTTTGCGTTTCTGCGTATGCAAACACTACGTCAATGTTTTATATCTGTTTAAAACCAACAGATTATTTCAAAGCTTTCTGCTTATTAATCAATTATTATTAAAGTATATGCGTAGTTTAATATAGTTCATTGTTAATTACATTTTAAATCTCTTTCAATGAACTGTAATGATTCGATTTATCTTTTAAAAACGAAGTGTAGCTCGACATTAATTAGTCTAGTGATTAAATGTATTGTGGTGTTTTTAAATGTTGGCAATAAAAGAGAATGATTGCAGCTAGTGTGCAAACGTTGGCAACACAGCGGCGAAAATTTAACGCTTATAGGGTAAATTTTAATTTATTGCCGCATAATTTTTTGAATTGTGTACTTTGCGTTGCAAGCAGTGCTTCAGTTCAGTCCAGTGCGATACACGTACCTGTAAAATAGAAATTGCCGCAAACATTTTAATCGTTAGATCAAGTTGCAGAACTGTTTGTTGTTAAATTTTCTACCATATTTATTATAGACTAGCTGTTGACCTTGACATCGTCCGCATGAAACTGAAAAATATAGCATTATTAAGAGATAAATTACCTATCTATCGGTAAAAGAATTTTTGAAATTGGCCCCGTAGTTTTTACTTTTTTTCAATACATACAAATATTCAAATCTTTCCTCGTTATAATATTTATAAATGAAATAAATATTAACAGACAAAGAAACCCGAAAAATCAAAGTAACTAAGTAACTTAATTAGATTCACGATCAGTACATATAAAGATATTCCACTTATTTTAAAATCTGCATTAAAAAAGTTACACTTATATTTGAAAAGCAAAAAGCAGCATCTCCAGAACTAACCACGTGTTAAACAGTCGAGACAAAGGGGCCGCGGCGTGCGCCGACAGCCGACCAACTATCAGATGCACCGCGCTCCTTTGTCTTGTGCCGACCGCCATATATCACGCTAACTACCTCACTAAGCAATGCTTATACTGCACTACTAAAAACTTACAAGAGAAATACTCGAGCATACATTTTGTGTACTTAATACGATTCTAAAACTAACCTCTAAGATGATATCGTTTTTAATGAATGGCAAAAAACAATTATGAATCTGATGGAATGGTATTGTTTAAAGTTATGATGCTTGCTGATCGTTGTTACACGGTGTAATCAACTTATTCAATGGTGTGTAATCCTACAGTCAGTACATAGACAGGGAAACTAGCGTGCATCGAGCTGTTTAATGCGAATGTAGGTAACAGGTCACATAACACAGAGTAATATAGTCAGTACGGACCTTAACACACACTTCTTTGTGGTCATTACAAGAAAAGCTTTAAGATGTCTGGTTATCTCTGAGTTTCCGGTCACACACATGGACTTTTATAACATCAATAACATTATTTATACTTAGTCTACCTTTCGCCTGCGACTCCGTACGCGTTGAATTAAAAAAAAAGAAAAATGAATAGCCTATATGTTCTTCCACACTATCCTCTACATCTATACCAAATTACATCGAAATCCGTTTAGTCGTTAAAGTTACAAACTTTAACAGACATCTATCCATCTAAACTTTTGCATTTATAATATTAGTAAAATTAAGTATCATATAAGTATTATGATTATTTATAACCTAGGTGTTCTAAATTAAGATGCCTTTGATGTGTTAAAACAATAACGAATATGCGTCCATTTACTTATCCTTCACAATACAACTTTATACGTGTTGTATCGAACAAGGTCTACAGATTCAGTATTAGTGCCAACGAACCAGCAAATAGAACAAATACGTGATCATATAAGACTCATGTCAGTAATTCCGGGCACGTAATTTTCTCACAATAAGTAAAACTCCTCGCTTCTGCTGATACACTCATGAACGTATTCATTGGAACAAGAAAAAAAATTGGATAACAATATTATCAAAATAGTTTTTCCCTGTGGTATTTATTATTTCTATTATCGATTTAATAGTAACCGCTATCGTTTATTGTACAAGTAATTCAATGAATTATGGCTCATCATAAAAGATTTTTTTTTAATTACATGTCATTGAATAGACCATTTTTATTTCCATTCCTAAAAATACATACTCTGTTTATATTTGTGCTCGTTTTGAGCTCGAGTGTACAAGTATCTTAGCTTAGACGGGATGTTATATAAAATGATAGAACTTCAAGAACCCTGCTACAGTGTAGGTGCAATAAATTTCCAATACCATTTCATTATTTTCCGATCTCAACTTTTCAATAGATTAAGTTCAAAGGAGTAAGAGCGATGTACAGTCGAGAAAGAAGTAAAATTGATATTGTTTTATTTTACACTAGCTGTTGCTCGCGACTTCTTCCGAGTTCATTAAAAAAATACAAATCTTTCCTCTTTACAATGAGACAAACGCCTATTAGCGTAGAACTTTACTGCCTTAACACTTGTACTAGAAAATACATACTGTCTTTTAATTGCCTTTTTAGAATAGAACTACAGAGAGAATTCTACGATTGTAATATCTGAGATCACTGCGTTAATTGCATACAAGTGGAACGTACCTTTAATGAAATTCATCGAATTTAACAACAAGCGGGAGGCGAACTCGATTAAGTCGTACTTCCACCTACCACACGTTCTAAACAACAATATTATATAAACTTAGAGAATGAACTTGAAACTTAGATTGAGGTAACTATAATACTTTGAAAGTACTTTATAACTCACGTTATGTTTTATATATGTTATGTGCAAAGGTACACCGGAAGAGGGATCTCCTCCGGTGTACCTTTGCACATTTGCACCTTTGCTCCTAGAATCTCTTTCTAGGTCTCCCTCTTCCGGATGGATTGCGTCAAAAGTGACATGATTAAGAAGTGAGTGATGACTGGGATGACGTATGTGGAGGACAAAAACCCGTTGCGCCGACCTTACGGGGATATGATAAGGAGGAAGATCTTGACGATGGAACTTGAAACTATTGAGGTTACAAAATCCTTTATACTTACTTCAAACTAGAAGATAACTCATTTTGGTATCTACGTAATCATAGATGCTAATGCATAAACGCATACTCTAATGCTTTAATGACTATTTTATACCTGATATCCACTGAATTGAAAAATTAAATAAAAACATCTCTTCTAAATAGCATGTGTTAATAAAGTAAAGAAAGTATTTGTTACCTCCGTGCACGACACGCGGGTAAATATCAGATGTACCGAGGTACTTTATCTCACCCTGGGCGCAGTATATCACGGTAAGTACCTCACTTAACATCCTCCTTGCATTACACTATTGAAATATTAAAAAATATAATCAACAAAACATAAACAACTTTACTTCTACATATCACCATTTAGGAGCGCAGCGAAAAGAGATTGACATCTATATAATAATAATAATAATAAGAGCTTCGACCAACACCTCAAGAAGCTCTCGCTAGACAGTTGGATTAAGGGCCCGATTCAAAAGGCGGTTATTTTAGAAACCGCACGAATAGTGAGGAGGTTCCTGTCTCTGCAGCCCTGACCACTGGTTGCTTGAGTCATCGGATTCCGCAGCCGGTGGTGCTCTATTTTTTATATAATATATTTTATTTTAATTTTTATATTCTTGTAAAACGTATTATATAGAGAGTAAGAAATAAAGATATATAATAATAATAATAATCATCATCATCATCATTTAATCCATTCATAAAGCAAACACTATATAATTAATTACACAGTTGAAAACAAATTTGATTAACGGAAGAATGTTACAAAGATACACAAAAAAGAAAAAAAATATATATACATACACACATTAGTAAATATAAAAGTAATGAATAATTTTTTTACTGTGTTTGCTATGCTGAATGGATATATCTATACTTCTATACTTACTAATATAATAAAGCGTAAATAAATTGTCAAAAACCTTGACGTGGGAAAGAGACCAGACAGTACAAGCTGCCAGCATCAAGGAAGCAAGATTGCCATAAGTTTTATAATTGCATGCGGATGAAGCCGCATGGGAACAGCTAGTTCATTTTCTTTTTTACCTTCTAGTAAACAAGACAATCGACAGTACACAAGTACCTCACGTATTATTTATCTTCAACAAAGATTAAGATTATCAAAAATCAAAATAAGAAAGATGCACTCTCTCGATACTTATCAGGCAGAAAAATCAATGTTGACTTGTCAAAACAAACCTGTTGAAAAAATGTCACAGTTCATTTAATTTCTCGTGTATATCGTCAACGTTATTTACAACACTCTGAAGTGAAAACGTTTAAGGGCAAATTGAATAGTTGTTTGTATTTACTAAGTAGTATTATCAGAAGTGAACACAAACACAAACAAACGCAATCGTTACATTGAAAATAGACAACTCGAAGTCGCAAATATTATTCTACGATGTCCGTGTCCGAGCAAAAGTCATCTCCTTCAACAAATATGGCTAAGAGTACAACGAATGTAAAAAAAACTAGATATGACATGGATTTCTAAAATCAAATTAATGTACAATAGAAATAAAACTGTCCCTTTTAAGATGATCTTAATGTTAATATTTTTTAATACTTCAATATTTAATTAAATGTATATGACTCTCGTATGTTTTGTCGTTTCCAGAAGTATTTATGTCTATGCAATCTCTATTGGCTATCTGGACATCTGTAGCCATTCCGGTGTGTTTACATTTCATCTCTCAGAGCAACAAACGCTGTAGTCAGAAGGGGAATGCGCGCGCAGCGATCTAAAAAAGCGATAGCTTTGTACACTTCTTATCGAGATCGTACGCCTTACGCTTTCCTATTGAAAACTTACTTTTAAATACGCTCCAACCTACAGTTCTTTGACCATAAGAAAAATTAAATCTTCAAATAAAAAACTATCCAACGAGAGGTTATCATCCAGTATTCATTATTTCCCAACCTCTTTCATCATAAGAAGCCCAGATCCAGTTCATGAAATGTTATTGGCAAAGTACATAGTTTTTAATAAATATGTTATCTGAACCGTTTATGGCAATGCATATTTTAATGAAGTAATACTTAAGATCGAGAGTGTTCAATTTATGTATTTACCTAAAATAATTTTGAGCCCAAACTACAGAATTTAAAAAATTAAACTATAGCGTTTTTATCGTGTTTATTTGACTTTTACATCTTTTATTATTACTTTACAAGTATTTACAAATCCCTAATGGTAGCCACAATTAGGTATAGATTCGAATTGTTATCAAGAATCGCATGGATACAGACAACTAATATAAATGTGGATTTCTAGCTATCGCAACATCTATCATGGCCTTCTCTTCTTTGTTATCTGTAGGGCTGTAACGTACTGTTATTTGATGCTTGTCAGTCGGAGTGATAGGACCAGGTTCCTGATCTTCCCATTCAGAGCGCCCTTTCAAATAAACGTGACGACCACATTTGCAATCCGCTTCGATTCTCTTCCTATGATAAGGATCACTATTCACGTTTTTTCCACAATCATGACAATAGTGAATTCGATTTACGTGAGCTGGTTTCATTTTATTATCTTTTGCTTTAGCTTCAAAATTGTTTTTGGATATTTTACCTATACCTTTATAATCGTCGGTGTTTTCTTCGTTCCCTTTTCGCACAACATTTTCTTCCACGTTATGAAATGTAACATCGTGCAGATTATGTTGATTGTTGTGCTGATGGCTTGTTACTTTATTTTTAGTATAAGTACCTTTAGGCTTGTAAGAACGACTATCTTTGTTATACTTTTTTATAAAGCTATCTCTTAAGTTTGATGATATTTTCGCGAAAGTTAAAGCTGTGTCTTGGTTACGTACATACGGCGACACATTAGAAGGTTCAATCTTTTGACGGTCCATTTCGTGTATTGCTAGTTTCGGAACATCCTCATTATATGCTTTGCGCAACAGTGGGGGCTTTAGCAGCTCTAGATATTCACGATGTTCGTTTGCAGCCTTTTCTACATCCTGAACTTTTAGTTTGTCTTTTATTTTATTTACCATTCCATCGTTTTCCAACTTCAACCTACTATAGCACAATTGGCTAAGTAGAGTCCCTTGTGTTTTATCAAGCGTCTTGGACATTTTTTCCATAGCAATTTTATCTTTGGGAGGATTGGCAACATTCAAGGTAGCAAATCTTCGGCTCAATTCTTCAAATTTATCGTTGTCTATATTAGACAATGCTGATTTTGGTGATGCGTTTATCACATCGTTAGGATTCAGCATCTGTGAGTGAAATAAATTCAGCATAGGACTTTTAAACTTTTGACGAATAAAAATGAATGATCGACCATTTATATTATTTGGACTATCAACTCCTTGACTTAATATTTCCGAGTCATTAATAATGTTTCTATGATCTTCGAGATCAAATTTAGGTATTGTTCTAAATGTTGTGTCGTCAGGTAATAAAATAGGCGTATCTGTTACATCAATATCTGTCGTTTCAGAATTTTTTGCCACACTGTGCCCTGTCGTGAACTGAAAAAAAATGTAGCATTTTAAAGATTATTTACACCAACTGATCCATGAACAAAAACATTATCATAATTTACTCAAGTCATAAGTTTTTAAAAGACAAAAAACTGACAAATCACCGTTCGTTTAAATAAATCATACGATATATTCTACTGCAGTATATTTTTCTTCGACAATTTTTAGTTAGTTCCTCAGTATTGTAAACAGGTTAGATACACAATGAGAATCCCCATTATGGCATCGCACAAAACAATCACAATTATTTTATACTAAATGGTGTGAAAGTTCTACGAATATTACATTTTGTTATATTAAAAATATATCTAATACAACTCACCTTAGTAATGCTCGTGGGAACTGTATGTCCGGAAGTAAATCCGATATAAAAGAAAAATGAAATAACAAACTCATTCCTCATCTTGCAGTCGGTGTCTTAAAATTGTTTAAAATAGAAACTGTGGAGTACGAGTACGACTTGACGGGCCGAGATGCGCACCCCGATTCTTCCGAGCGATTGTTTCAAAGAACAAACAACGGATAAATTATATCAGAAAACAACATTACGTCGGCAATAAACAATAATTTAGAACAATAGGAACAATACAGCAAATGAACTCACGATGCAACGTTGGAGAGAATAACATTTTGAAAGGTTTTCTTACAACATTCGACTAGAAGAAAACATTGCTAAATAAACTCTTTCATGATAAGCTTGTTCAAATTAAGAAAGTTGGATAGCATTTACGTTAGACAAAACAAATACATTGTCAACGGAAGACTTAATTAGTATTGACTGAATAAGTCTTCCATTGCAATAACTGAAATAATTCAATAGTTTTATAACAGAAATAAGCCTTTCGGTCAATATATCTTATGTCTTAACCTTATTGGAGCGTCAACTTAAATTAAATTAAAGAGTGTGATAATTTAATTAAATTTTATTTATTCTTGCACTTCAAAATATTTGATAAATATTAATTTATTTCTTGAACTGTCCAAACACAGCTTTAACCTCTCGAAGGAGTACTTGCAGATCGATTCCATTCTCAAGAAGAATGTTAGCTTCCTCGATGAAGGTCTCACTCTGCCAGAGGGCGTTCCACACTTGGTCCCATTCATCGCTGTTCAGGTTCTCCATGGCGACTCTGAATTCTTCGTCTTCCTCAACCTTCTGTTCGTAGAGTGCCGTCAGCTTGTCCTTGGGGAAGACAGCGATGCAGTCGTTGATGAAAGCGGTCATGTCCCTACCGCTCAATGAGTGGCGAGCTCTTTTGTCGTTTTGGATGTCGTCTACATAAAAAAAAAATGATTAGGAGAATGTAACTACACTTGTATAACATCTAGATGGAAGAGAACGATTCGATATAGCTAGACTATATAGCTCTTATTATTTGTTTAAGTTCTATTTAATTATATGAATCGTTAAACGAAATTTTGTGTCTCTGACATTTATCATTTTCATCTATTTCGCAACTAACGCCATTATCTGGTATGTTAATTTATAAAGCAAACTTACCGATTATTTCATTCAATCTTTCGATGAAGTACATAATGTCAATATTGTCTTTTTCCAAGAAGTCGATCACCTGAAATATCCAAAGCACATCCTTCAGTTAGTTAAAAATCATAACGACGAATTTTAGTAACTATAATATATGATGTCATGAATTTCGTACCTTTCATTAAAGAAATAGGACAAACAAAAACAAAAATAAGGAATAAATATAAGGAAATAAGTGTATTAGCAACTTTATTACAAAAGAGATAATGGCAAACGAGCGGCGGAAACATCGAGGTGATAACTGACGCCTATGGGCATCTGTATGACAAGAGACACCGCGGATACGTTTTTGTCCTTAATAACTGGCATCTAACACAGTCATTGGCAAATGAAAGAACATTGTATAATGATTTTATATGATGATTATATGTTTAGTTATGGTTACTCACGGCTTTGAATTCGGGTAAAGATTCCATTTCGTAGACGAGAGATCTGAAGTTGGGAGTGGCCATATAGTCAAGAGACTTGGTGAACTCTTCGAACTCGATATAGTGTTCGACCAGGTGCATCATTTCGTGGCCGGCTTCATCGTTGATCAGCTCGAGGAAGTCCTCGGCATGCTCGTGGAAAATCTTCCTCGGCTGCGGAGCCGAGAGACTGAGAGCCACCGCAGAGAGAAGAACTATAGCCACCTTCATGATGCTTGATGTATGCGATCAGAATGATAGGACGTAGAAATGATATATACTTTTATAGTACATCTTATATGTCCAGATAAGATATTCTTGTCATGTCAATATCTGAGCCTAAGACGACTAATGCTTCTGGTACTTTTATCTCATTTCTGACATATCGAATATTTGCGATGATTTTAAGATATCAGATGAATATGATTCATCTTCAGAAAAGATAAAGGTTAGATTCCACTGCACACACATTCCTACAAAAAATATTTTTGTCGTAGTTTGTTCAAAGAGAATGATGGGTATGACATTTTTTGTATGACTATTTCGGCTGTGGAAACCAACGTTTAGGTAATGATAACATGTTTATATAACAACAGCTAAAACTTGCTATACTGTAGAAACATACGATCGATCGAAATTTAGAAAAGGAAACAAATTATATTTTTAATAATATATTGGCATCGATATCTCAACTTCACGTTTCTCGCACAATCTGATTAATTAATATCCATAATTTAAAACTAAATTACTTTGTACCATAGATATAATTTTACAATCAAGTTATTTAGTCTGTGCTTAATATTTTAATTTCGGGTAATCATAATATTTAAAACAATAAAAATCGAGGGTAACAGTAACTGCTGTCAAACGAACTCGCAAGTTAATTAAAACAACCATATTTATATCGACGATAAAATGAGTTTTCAAAATAATGAAAGATTAGAAACCAATTCAAATATCAACTTTACAAACGAAAGCATCGAAGGATCATTTATAGACGATTCATCCCATCTGAGACTATCATATTATCGTTGTGAATTACATAATTCTGAAAGCACTTCATTAGTAACAGAATCTGACTCCACTGTTGTAGAAAACGATACAATGTTAACTAATGTGAGTGATTTAAAACACGAAAATGATAAGCAACGCAAACACATATACCAGCTCCCGGATTTACCTCATCCTGCATATACTATGGCTTCTATAATAGCGTCCGCATCAAGTAAAATGGGATCTGGATTTAAATATGCAGATAAAGTACAAGTTGGAAATACAAGTGATGTTCAACAGAAAAAAGAAATACAATTCAATCCGACGCGCAGATCCACGTTACAACCTAATTCACGTATCAATTAATTTGTTAATGATTTTTTTTTATAACTAAATAACCTTTACTAGTGTGTTTTTTAAATGTATTATTTAAATCTTTGTGTTCTGTTTATTCTGACAATAATTAATCATTAAATCATTATTAATTTCTAACATGCAGGTTTTTTAATTTAATTTTAATGTTAACACTCTTGCGATAACATCTTTTGCATTCTATTTTGGAATGAATATATATGATTTCCAACAGTGACAACTTAAAACTTCTTTCAAAGAGTTAAAGCTTGAAACTATTTAAGTGGTTAAATTAAAATGTTTTTTTTGTCTGTAGCATTTTATATTAATAATGTATTAAATTATCTATCACCTACATAAAATATTATATAAGTAACATATTTGTGTCACGTATTCAAAAGAATTACACTCATCGGAAATTGAAAAAAGTTTTTTTTATAAATATCAGCCCGCTCAAGAGAATTTCTTTGTTAACTAGTGGCAGAAAATCAAAAAAAATGTCAGCGAAGAGACAAAAACACATAATTACTGAAGGTAGTGATTTCCCCGGAGTCGAGCTGCGCAACCTAGCTCCCTCTCTTTTAAAAATATTTTATTAATATTTGTTGCAAACTCATTCATTTACCTATTTATTTTAAAAACTAGGTCTATTGGATTACGAGCAACATAGTACATTATTACTTCTTAGTTTTCAATCTGAATGTTAATAATGATATTAAAAAAAAGGTTTTTGTGTTTTCATTTCATTTTTTTGTTTAGACTTCAGTTCATAGTAAAAAGCCACGGGGTCCTTGACCTGTTATGTTTAGCTCAAAGTAGCTAAAATAATTCTCGATATAAGAAAAACAATTTTAATTTAACCGAGGTATCCGAAGTAGTTTACCCTTGTCATAACTTATTGGAAACTGCTAAAAGCTACCGCACCTTTTACGATATAAAATCGAATATTATCGGTTAGATGTCCAAAGGGGATAGGGGAACGACAAAAAACTATCATGCGCCTACTTAGTCTGTTCGAATTTGTTCCATGAGGCCCTTTTACTATCGCGAAAATGTAATGTTGAAAATTTCTTCCTTCGGGAACACTATTTATAAGGTTCTAACTTCAAGCGAACTGTCAAAGAAGTAACCCGGGGGACAGAAGTTCGGACGCCGATGAACTTTAACGTGCCTTTATTTCTGATTGTAACGAGACGCTGTAGCCCGTAATGATTTTCCTTTGTAATGCCGCGGAAATAAACTTCAATACACAAACAAAATAAGAGGAAATCTTCCTCGAATAGAATTCATCTTTAATATTATTTTCCTTATATTACAAGATGAGATATTAAATTGTTGTCTTGTACTTCCTTCATAAGTTTAAGAGGATATTCTTGTTATAGGTATTTATAATATAAGAAGGTAGACTTTATTCTTGTTACTTTATTTTCATTTAAATTGAAGATATTCTCTTGCGTATTAACCTTACTCTAACACAGTTCATACAAGTGATTGCTTTCCTCTGATTATACATTTTAATTGATTCTTCTCCTGCCCTTTTAAGGTCTCCATCTATTCCAGAATTATTAAATAAAAATTGTGTTAACTTTAGCGAAATCAAATCGCTTGTTTGTTTGCCAACTCTGTATAAAATAATATATACCCATCTCTGCTCCAACATTTTTACAGTGTTAAGAAAATACGAACGCTCCTTGAGATGTCGAATCCTTGCTGCTTAAATAAATCGCCTTACAAGCGGTAAGTCGGAAAATCGATATTCCTATCCCCCAATAAAGGTGGAACAATCTGAACAATATCGACATCGTCCGATTACGGATTAGGCAACTCACCCGTACTCTGGATTTACATAATAAGGATGCGGCCTCTAAAAAAGATCGGCCTGCCGTTGCCTATTACCATATAGATTGTTTGCTATAAGCCAACACAATCAATCAAGCGAATTTAGTCAGTAAATTGAGCAATTTTAATGTTTATATTCCTATGCCCCAATTATTTCAATTCGTTTCACAACTTTTTTGCAGCAGTGGATCGCCTAATGTTAATAAATCAGACACCAGTTGACATCTGTAACACCAAAAGAACTACGGAACTGTTGTCGACTTATAAGAAAAGAGTATGCTCTTTCGGAGAACCTAGACTATAATTAGAAACATCAATCAAAAATAAATGAAATTCAGGTGTCTTTTTGTGCTTATTATCCACAAAAATACAACATTGAAAAAATCCCGAATTGTATTTTAAATCTAGAAAAACTTATTCAAAACAAAACAACTTTTGTACAATGTAGTAATTGTATGCAGTTTGGGTAGATTACGCAATTTCCGTAACCAGACTGTAACTGACTTCACAAATTCTTCTGCAAAAGTTTTCGGGCGTCATAAAAATAAACCTAATATAAACTTTGTCTCGCAACAAAGAAAAGTGAAGTTACACGGCACGGTACAGTTTTTGGAGTCACAAAAGACTAAATGAGCTACCGAAAATACAATCAGAAATGAAAATATTGAATGAATAGTTTTTATTTAAAACTTTTTTCTATACACAATGACGAACATAAACGTAAACATTTAAAATAACTCGTTATAGTAATACAAAAAATTTGGTTGTAATCATAAGAAACAAATGAACAATGAGACAAATTAGTTACAAAAAAAAACCGTTACTAAATTCGACTTAACTTGTATTTACTATGCTTAAAAGATATTTTCAAGAGTTAATATTTTATGGCATCCGATATCATATTATTAACTTAAAATACTTGAGAATTTTTAAAGAATGTTTTATAAAAACTATTTTAGAAGCAGTTTTCCAATATATTTGTGAACAAGATTTGCTGAACCGGACTCAACGGAAAATAAGTTAGGTAATAAAAGAAAACCTAATATAAACTTTTGCTTGGAAGATAAGGGACATTATTTAGTTCAGTGACTCTAACCGAAGAGATCATTTTATACACATATATTTTTTGCTTACTTTGCCTGGTGATTTGTCTAAAAATAAATTCATCAGGATCACGCGTGAAACTCTTGAACTAAGCGCGTCAACATCAGATCGTTACATGATGTGATTAGACAACGATACAGACAGAAGAAACGCTTTATTTTTGATATATAGATTTCGGCACGTCACTCCATTCTCGTACGATTCATGATCGTTGTCGATAAAAGACATTCCGTCTGATAAAAATTTAATTTTAGATTAAACATCTAATATTATAAATGCGAAACCATAAATGGATGTTTGTTAGAGTTTATAAAGGGCTGAGCTGATTTCGATGTTTGGTATAGATGTAGAGGATAGTCTGGAAGTACACAAAGACTCACTCCTGGTTTTTTTTTAATTCCACGCAGACGGAATCGCGAGCGAAAGCTAGTATGAATGTATTTACATCATACATTTACACTATTATCTACTCCTTGGTAACAAGACTTAATCGACAGAGATCTCGACCTTTTCTCAATTTTTCTTTTTTCTCAGGCCTAGGTTCGTAAGTATTATATATTAATATTATTTTCTTTTAAAACCGCAAAATGAAATCATATACATCGCTATAAATTTAATAAAATTCTAAACGTCTTGGATTATTAAAGCACGGAAGTCTGCCGAATGGTTTCGTAGAACGTCAGGAGAATAATGTTTACGTGAGATACATATATGTGAATTTTCATTAGTTATAGCTGGCGGCGGCACACCGGATGCTATTTGAAATTTAATAAAGGATCTCTTCAGCTGAGCCACTCGCATGCAGCGGAGCCAATATCGTCAGCCGGGTAATGTGTCGCGTCCACGTAAAGCTAGCAGAATGCAAGATTTTTTAATACATGTATACAGTATACATTGTTAAATTAAATAACTAATATTTTTTTTATTTTTAAAATCAAATTACGTTATTTTAAAAAGCTTTGCTTAGGTTTAGTTAGAAATGGAATTAATAGTAAGTGGTGTTCTTTAAAATGATGACGCCTTGTAATTACCAGGATACATAATAGACACTAACTAAAATGACTGGGTTTTACATGACATCTAACACACTTTTGTAGTAAAGGCGAGACTCAACAGTTTTTATCTATCTATCTATACATATAATAAAAATAGAGTGTCTGTTTGTCTGAAAAATTCCCGTTTTTTGAAAAATGTTAAAAATCCCATTAAAAAAAATTGTCTGTCTGCCTGTCTGTCTGCGAGCCGCGTTTGTTCCGGGTAATCTCTGAAACGGCTAGGTCGATTTCTTCTGGACTTTCACTGAAGGGTAGTTGACATAGACGGACACTTTATAGGGTACTTTTTTAATTTCGCGTTGTCAAAATAGTGTAACGGGTGGTCCAAATTGCGCAAACGAACTTTGCAGGCGACAGCTTGTTATTAAAACAATAATCTAGAAAAAATAAACGAAAACTTGCACAGTTTAAAATATAATAGGAATTATTCCTATTCTCTAGGCTTTCGTCTGTTTGAGTCCTATAAAATGCAATAAAAAGTTAAGATTTAAGGTTAAAAGGTACTTATTATTACTTTTTTTAACAAACTCTTCAGAGAACACTATCATATTCCGTTAGCCAAAGAACCACAATCGCTTTGTATAACTTTAATCTGGAACACTCAAAATATTCGGTTTCACAAACACCGACCGACCCTTACTCATTACGATCCTTTGATCTTCTGATCCTCAAAAATAACGGTAAATGTGGGATATTGTTTTGTACGTTTCGTTTTAAACGTTAATCGGTAAGGTTCAAAGTTCAGAATATTTTTTTTTAAAATCACGTGGGAGTGGGACCCATCACTAGCACTATTTTGCCCTAAACTATTTACTATCTATTATTTAAAACATACTTAAACAAAAATTTATTAATTGTTCTGATTTTTCACTTGAAAGTTAAATAAACGTTTTTTAGAAATCTATTAATCCTTGTTTTTTTAAAAGCTATGCCTGTTGTTTTTTCAAAGCTTTGTTTTTTGCGCTAGACTTTTTTAACAAACAATCCCTAACATAGTATCAAAACAGATCGCTATTCAAAATTCAATAACACTTTTAACAGGTAATCGTTAAAACATAACCCATTTGCGTATAGCAATCAACTGGGTGGTAAAACCCTTTTTCCGTTAATGCCTATTGCTGCTACGTGTCCAATATCGCTACACAGAATGCCATAGAAGTGAGAGTCGTGCACAGACAATCGGTTAGTGGAAAAGGGGTGTAACACCGAGCGCCGAACCAGTCCCGACTAAATCTAATTAGACGATTGAAATCATTCGTTCGCGTTCGCATTGGGAGCAGCGCGGCAACACCGCGGCAATTAGCTCGCTGCCGACTCTCCTGCGACGCCATTTTGCGTTGAATGCGTCATTTCCGACCGGTACCCGCTGGAAATGTCTTTTGAAGCGTATGAATAGACCTGAATATAGCTCCTCATCAACTTGATGCGGTCTCCATTTGAATATGTCGAGGATTTAACGAATACATACATAGATGTATAAGTTTCTATAGCGTCTAATTAATGTAATGACTAAAATAAAAATGTAAAAATTACAAAATCTGAACGGGTCTCTTCCAAACAATACAACATATACTATTTACAATCATTTAATGACATCTTATTTTCCTCAAAGGTCTGAAAACGTGTCTTACATGAAATGTCAACGGTTTTTATCAACGTACGAACTCAAATAAGTTTCTCTAAATGAAAAGTAAACGAAGCATGAACCTTGTAAACCTTTGCTTTAACATAAAAGACGTCTAAGACACCCACACGCTTTGAGTAGAAAATAGTACTCTGAATAATCAAATAATATATAAGTTAGTTTGACCTTTAATATTCAATTTGCTACATAAAAATATATAACGAAATGTCTAACATGACCTGCTAAACGTGAAATTTGTTTTGTTTTAAAAAATCCCGATAAATATTCTTGTTCAGGTGTTTCGGCAGTGAAAATACCAACTACATATCCTAGTACGAAATCGTGTGGCAGTAAGCCTCCATATGAGTGACCACAGTAATGAGATTTAACTCGGGTTTCACTGAACTTCCGAGACTCTAAGCCGATTCTAACCGCCTCTCTCTGGCCACTCGGAAACTCGATTTAAATGGTTATTAGTTCTTATGGTTGCAGTTAATTTTCATTGCCCTTTGTGATATTAAGATTACGTTAGTTTACAAAATCAAAGATTTGAAAAAATAAAAAAGTACATTGATGTTGCGGCATGGCGGGAATCAAACTTGTAGGTTACACGCCAGTGTTCACTGTGACACCACCCTGGAATGAACAATAACGTTTGCGACAAAATAAACACTAAATGTAGAGGGAATGTAGATTAATAATTTTCAACTGCAACCACAAACATTATTTGTTTCGGTACGCTGCGTGGGCCGTGTATCGCAGCGCGGTAATTGATGGGTCCTCGGACAAAGCTAGAGCAGGCGCACACCTTTGACTAAACTACCTCACAACTATCGCACATTGTATAGTTGCATGCGATTAGCTCAAAGAAATCTAGGCGCGGCTAAACAGTTGTGCGATAGTTTAGCCAAAGGTGTGCGCGGTCTTAATCTGCCTATGGATGCGTGTAATTACAGATTATTACCACCACGTGAATAACGTACATGTTAATTTTAGTTTTCGATTTATGTTATTTCGCAGCGATACGTTGCAAGCCGCTGTAAGCAACGGACAAACAAATTGGGTATTGGAATTGGGGAATTTTGCTACGTGTCGGAAATCCTTTGGTTGGGTTTGCGTTGTGACTACGGACGGTTGACACGATGATAATTGCGTGTCGAAAACTCAAACGTTCAAAAGTTAATTGGTGCTACGGAAATTTCGTTATAAAAGTCAATTTCAAATAACATTGACCGTTGAAATAGGTTTTTACGTTGATTAACTAAAAGCTGAATAGAATAGAGAATAAAAACTAAAATCAATTTAGTGGGAACAAAGCTTACTGATGATGTGTTCGTTGTGGTAAAAATTACTTTCACAGGTTAGTTAAGTTAGCTATTCCTCTCCACTGAGGAGCTCGGACTTTACCCTAAGTTAGTGATTACATTTTTATAACAATACTAGCTTTCTCCCTCGAGTTGCCCGCGTGGAAGTAAAAAAAAAAACAAACGTAAACAGCCTATTTGTTTTTCCAGACTATATTCTGCATCTATGTCAAATAACATCGATTAGTTCTACAGATAGACTACAAACTGTAATATACATCCATCCATCCATCTTGAATTCTCCATTTATAATTAGTATTACTATTACCACGGGATTACTGATCGCTGTTTACAACTATAAGGAGCAACTTAGTTATATGAAGATTTTGTAAACCCTTACTCGAGTGCTCCTTATTCAAAGTTTCCTTTCAATACTTTAGGTTGTCATAAGTTTTGTATTTAATTTTTTATATTTATGTCGAATGCAGAAATACGTTTGGCTTTTTTTTAATGAAACACCAATCTAATCATTCTCGATAAGATAAGGATGTACAAAATAAGATAGTTTCTGTAACTCAACATCTAAATAAAATGTGATTAAGATGCAATGCTATTGTAAAATGTAAAATTTCTCTACTAATACATTTACCCATTTTTATAACAACACACGCTTGTAACCCAGATAGATAAACAGACACTACAAACATCCATTTATACCTCAACTAGATTTCGCCCGCGACTCCGTTTGCGTGGAATTAAAAAAAACGAAAGTAGCCTATGTGTTCTTCCAGACTATCCTCTACATCTATGCGAAATTTCATCAAGATCCGTTCAGCCGTTTAGACTCCAAACTCTAACAAACATCCATCTAAACTATCGCATTTATAATATAAGTAAGAAGTAAGATTAAATCCTCTACAATTATATAACTTTAATCTTCAATATTTTCCATTACACTTGTTGCTATCCTTAGTATTTTTAGATAAACAAAGAAATCAATACATTTCATTAAATCAATTTTAATATCTCTGAAAGTTCTGTCAAAAGCCAGGGCTGGCACTGAAGAGTCCCATCCAGTCAAATAATAATGTTCTTTTTAAACTATATATTATTAATAATGAATAAATACAATACACTTAAATGAATTAATAAATTAATAAGGAATGTTACAAAAACAATATTTGTTTAATCATTTCTAACAAGACTTTTAACATCTGCATTCTATAGATGTTTAACAAAAGAAAAGAAACATTGTAAATTATAGTATTCTACATAAGACATTTAATTAAACACTTTATTCCACATCTCCAGAGCCACTTCGTACACCATCCCGCTGTGCACCCATCAGCAATGTTTGGAACTCGGAGTAGATTATTTCTAGCATTACTAACCTCGGTTTTGTATACTGCAAATAAAGTCACAATCAAATATCCTAATATTATAAATGTATGGAGATCTTGCTTAAATGTGGTACAGATGTAGAACATAGTCTAGATCAACAACACATAGGCTACTAATTAACTTTTGATGACAGCTAGTCATAGTAATATTATAAATGCAAAAGTTTAGATTGATGGATGGAGTTTGTAGTCTAAGTGGCTGAACAGTTTTAGATGAAATTTGGTATAGATGTAGAGGATAGTCTGAAAGAACACATAGGCTACTCAGCCTATGTGTTCTTTCAGACTTTCAGAAAAGTGAATACTTTTGTACTTAAAACGAGCTGTTCCAGTGCGACTTCATCTGCATAGAATTATGAAAATTTTATTTTGTTGTTTACATGTGTCAAATTATCAATTGCAAATGTCAAAATGACATGACATTATGACAAACCATGGCAACCTTTCTTGATGTTGGCAGCAAGTTATGGTCTCTTTCCTACATTAGGGTATTTATCCAAAATATTTACCACCTAAGTTTAAAGGCGTGAAATATATAGCCTAAAGTGTGACGTAAGTGTAGGGCTTTTTATTAAAAAAAGAATTATTCAAAGATATGCTGTAATTGCTGACATCTTAGGCAACAAAGAAGTGTGTGTTTACGCTTTATTATAAAAGTATAGATAGTATAGATTGCATGCAGAGGAGTAGTAGACGAAAGCTATATTCAATATAAAGGAAAGTTAATCTGTACAGTACAATTTTAATAACAAACTAATATTACCTTAAATAATGGCATTAACTTTATCCCATATGAATCTTGATTACTTTGGTTTGGACTAGTTTTGACTAACAGAGTAAGATAGTACAGAACACAATTCTGAAATGAAAATTATAAATAATAGTTAATAGTACTTGAATTTAAAATCTTCAATTATTACAAAGCAAGTGATTTTACATAATATTTTTATATCATCATTAACAGCATTAGGTCATCCACTGCGGTACATAGGCAATTTATATTTACATTATTATTTATTTCCTTTGTAGTAATTAATAAAATTTTATAGCAAACTTCTTAATATAAAGAAACAAAACAAAGAGTAAAGTAATAAAAAAATTGAGTGAAGCATTTAGAAACAATAAATATACTAAAACTGAGTTTTCTAACCAATAAGTGTATAATAACTAACATTCTGATGCAACCAGCGGAAAATAAATATTATAAACTTGAAAACTATCTTATTTCTCACCAACTTAATAACTTCATTGATAACAATGTCATCAATGTTAGACCATGGAACAAACACATCTTCTCGACCAAAAACAAATTTGATGGAACTTTGTATTCCTACTGTTGGAATCACAATGATTGACTCTGAAACATAAATTATGTAGAAAAAGGTAAATAACTTTTAGCCCAACTTATAATCAAATACATAAGTCAAACCGTTTATATACTTTTGTTATATATTTGTTGGTAATTGATTAAGATTGGTTAATAATTAAACAACAAACCTGACTGAACACTGTGTGTAATCCAAAAGAATGCCAAAAATGAGAAAACGATTATTATAACAAGTAAATTAGTAACACTTATTCGTATATATACAAAAGCTAATATATTAAAAATAATAGCTAGAATCAGAGACAGTCTGTGCCAATGTCCCTTACGTTCCTTATTTTTGAATGAGATTTTGAAAACCTTTGAATTCGGAGCACTTGTGCGATTTCTAATTTTAAGACATAAGTTAACACCGTTCACATTTTTGTGATAGCGTACTTGTCTTATATCTACCATATTTAGTTTGTTTATTTACATCTTTTAATTGAAAAAATCAATACAATAATACAATACAAACAAAATATGTCAACTTTGAAAATGCGGACTTTAAATGACAGTGACATTGACAAACTGTTGTCAAATAAGTGTTGCAATTTAAAACTAAACAAGACATTATTTTGTTCACCCTAATGGAACAAATAAGTAAACGCTTCTAAGAACTAAAGACTTTAAAAGAATAATGTTCATATGTAAGAGTTTGTAAAAAGTCTAATTTAAGTCTAACTTTAATTTAACGCTTCAAAAATTACTTACTCCTTTGTCTTCTTATTCCTTCTCATTTGTATTTGCATGACATCGGGAAGAACCGGCTACTTTTCCTGTATTCACTCATACGTGTTTTAATTGGTTTTAATGTAACTGCGCATTTTTCGAGGTCATGGTCAATAAGAAAAGCAGTTACCATAACAACAAATAATACAAATATCATTAAAATTGAAGAAATCTTATTGGCGTCTTGATTTACCTAACTTAACAATAACTAAACGTTTGTGCCGTTAATAGCTTCTGCTCATACATGAACATGAATGATCCCGATAGTAATGCTTGGGTCTTTGACTCCTTAGTGGGCTTTCTTCATGGTCCTGTCTGGAATGTACCTCTACAAACCTTTATAGAAGAGAAGTCTTTGCGTAAGTTCATTTTTATGTATACCAGGCTTAGAAGCTAAGCAGGCTACTAACCGTGATACGTTTGATTCTAGCAGCTTATGTATGAAATAGTATGGATTGTACATTCTCTTCATATGTATTTTTCGTTACTTTTAGCTTTTGAACCGACTGACTCAGGAGAAGTAATAGACAGGCCAGAATATAAAAAGATCCACGACGAATATCGTAACTTGGTAAACATTTTCGCTTTGTACAGTATTTTTTAACTGAATATTAGATTTTATTTGTAGAATGTTATTGTTTAGGTGGACGTAATGCTGGGATCGTTTATGGACGATATAGGGATTTCTGCTGACCAGTTCGAAGCTGCTTGTCGCATATCTGCTCATGATCTCGCTGACCTACCAGCGTATTTCCACAAGCGGTTGTTTGAACAAATCTGGGCAGCCAATGATTACGACATGTTCGTTAAAATGATGACTCACAAGAATGTTGAACTTCAACTACAGGTTGGTTTAAATAATGAAATTGGAATTGGTCTTGAGAAATAAAATGGAGCAATTGCTTTAAAAGTATTTTCTTAACTGTTACGCTAGCGACTTTACTATTTTCTAGGCACTGGAACTCATCGAACGGCGCTACGGAGTATTACCGAATCTATTTTCATCTGATTCTGAAGATCTAGATACCTCACGAAGTGAAGAAGAGGATGGTTGGCAAGACAATGATGACGTAATGACAGAAATTAAAAAGTAAGCATCAGAACTATAATTTTCAACCCACGTCATAGCCTTAAAACGAATTAAAACAATTATAACTTTTAACCCTTAATACTTAGTCATATTTTGGATATGAAACAACTAGTTCAGTAGACTTTTAAAATTAATTGTTCGTCACAGTATCAAATTAAGGGTTAAACTCAAAACTAGATATTTTACATAATTATATTGACGTTAAATATATTCGTCTGTAAAGCCCAACCCTTTGTTCGTCATGTAAAATATGCAAATATCTGTTATCTTTCATTAAATAAAGCGCGGTCAGTACTTTAGTCCTAAAATAATATCCACATGTCCACAATATAAGTAGGTCATGAAAATACACTGGTATATTTATTTAATTACCCAGGCTCCAGTTGAACGATGTTGAGGGTACGGATGACGCAGTCGCTGTGCCGCCGGAAGACGTCGTGGTGGAGAAAAAGAGTCTACTCTCTAAGTTACAAACATTTGATAAGAAAGCAGAGATTATTGAAAAGAAAGAAACGAAACTGGAGAAAAAAGACGACAGTGATCATATTTCGAAGACAAAGCGCACCGAACCGATTATTCCTGTTCAAAAAGTAGAAGTATGTTTCATAGATACATTCACAGTTACGAATTGCTAGTTGCAAAATTTACTTATCGAAATTGTTTTTGTGGATTTTCACAACAATTTGGCTTTCATTTGGAAGAAGCGAGATGTTTTTATACATGTGTGGTGGAAGCTCAAGGTCACTCAAATATTGATAGAACATATGTAATAACAGGTAAGCGAGGAGGATATTCGAGCCCGACAGGAATACCTCAAACAGCAGAGAGACAAGTTGTTGGCACTCAAAAAACAAGTTCGCGAGAAACAACTTGGAGCTGCCGAAACACCTTCAGAATTGGGAGGTAAATTACCTTGTTAATTTGACTTTTACTTAGACAGTCAGTAATAACACTCTTTGTTCATCCTCCTGCATAGTCTCAATTACTCTGCAGTTTTTGACAGTACTCTACCTTAACTCTGTTAACAAATCATTGAATGCCGTTGATCCTTAATCGTTTTCAGCCGCCTCCCATAAAAAACAGACTAATTTAAAACCTCCTCCTTTTGTAATCCTCAACCATTTAAATTGAGCTTTTTGTAAAAACAGTATTTCTAAAAGTTTTGTGTCGTTTTTTGTCCAGCGCCCTGGACCACGACTTTCTTAAAGCCGGCACCGAGTGTCTTCCTAAGTTAACATAACCCTGTGTTATGTACAGCAGGCGAAGGCGGCAAGTGCCGGCCGCGGTCGGCGCGCGCGGCGCAGGCGGCGCTCCGTGGCAGCACGCCGCAGCCGCCGCCCACCGCCTTGCAGCTGCGCCGCGCACTCGCCTCCAAGCTCAAGGCAGAAGTCGTCGATACTCACAATTAAACTAGATACAGTTATATGTTTGACTTTAGAATTTGACTAAGAAAACGTGTCATATTCCTATGTTTTACTTTAATGTTGTCTTCATAAATTATTCTTTACTCGATATGTTGTTTTATTTTCCACTTTTGAAACAATCTCTTAGGAGTTATTTTAAGCTCATAAAACTAATATCTTAATTCTATGGAAACTATATTATATCTTTTGTTAAATGACAGGAAAACTTGCACAAAAGACAACCATCTTTATAAAATGGTAAAGAAATAAAAAAACAAGCATTTCATATTACCTTATATTTATATTGCTTACTTAACTAGTGACAATAATAATAGCATTATAGTAAGCTTATTTATTTTACACAACTTGCCAATAGGTAAATCTATTTTTAATTTTAATCTGTGTATAAATTAGTTTATGATGGTCATCCACCTAGACAGATAAAAAATAGTCATCGTTACAGTCTACTTTTATCTAAAACGTTACCGGGGGAGGAAGTTATTTCAAGGAATATAAGATTCGTTAAAAATCTAATTGACAGCTATTGTTGTATTATTATACACGTGGACATTTGCAGACCTCAAAATAAAGTTATTACACATAAAACATTATATATTTACAATATCTCTGACAAATTCATTCCACGTATGTAATAAAACGCCTCGCCTACACTGTGCATCCGTTACGTCATCGACGTCCACCACTTTTATATTTAAAAATCACGTCACAGATAATAAATAAGTAAAACAAATATCGCACATTTCCAGGTTAGAATATAAATTATTGTGTTTTTATATCAATCAAATTATCCAAAACTAGATATTGGCTGAGGTCATGAATTGCCATAAAGATCGAAGGACATGACAATCAACAAGACAGACAGATTTTCAGTCCATTGGATAAAAAACCAAGAGATCGATCTTCATGTCAATTCAACGTGTGTTTGTTTTTCATAGCATACCTTCAGACATACAATATATGGACCATTCCCGCGTATAACATGGCAAGCACGTGTTTCTACTATAGAATTTGAAAACCCCCTAATTCGTTGGTTCGTAGCAAATATGGTCCAGAACAATTAGTATTGACTAGAGGCGAAATTACTTTGGAATCTCACCTAGTCATATTGTTTCCATTAGAAAATAAATCAAAATACCAATAACATCCAATTATAATTTTATTTTTTTATCCAATTTAACGGTTTTACTAACATGAATAGATATTGTTGGATGGATGCCTCAAAATTTGTAAATGTGAGATCAAATGTATAAATTGATATGTATTCATAGGGCAGACGCTTGGCTTTGGGTCATAACGGTTAGGTTTTGAGTAGGTAATCAATACATGTTTAACCATTTAAAAAAAACAATCATAGAAAAAACTTAAAAAAATGAACATAAATTGTAAAAACGCGTATACTTTTGGGAGAGCTTTAGAATGCTAATAAAATTGCTTTTAAAACTAGCTTTTCTATATAAATGACAATGTGTTTCTTGCTAAAGTGTACTCTAAATGCTCTCTATTCTTTTACGGTCGGAAACAAGTTGCTATCAAAGTACTAAGCTCGATTTCATATTGATTTCACTACAAAAACTACTATTTCAGGTGTAGAGTTCAATTTTGCACATATTGCAATACCAAAGTCTTACAAAGCATACTGTATAAATAATTATTCATAGACAATATCAATCTTAAAACAACCTTTTTCATTCATCATTTGTTTATCACAAGCATCTCATCTGACAGCAGTTCAATGATTAGAAGCATTACAAATTAAATGATTTAACTAAAACACACTATATACAAGCTTTGTGCATGATACGAGTATCTACTAAAGCAAATCAATCTTTATTAACCAACTTCCCAAAATAAGTAGGTTACTTCTAAACTGAAATTTATGTTTTAATGACATTTACTTTAATACATTTCATGCCACAACTTTATTGTTTGAATGCCACCGTGCCAGTTGGTGGCATTGGACATTAAAACGTACAGATCCGAAGCCTTTGTGTTTAAATTGCAGTTATTAATGATTATAATGTTCGTAGTTAAACTAAAATATTGCGAAAATGCAAGAAAATCTTAAAATAATCCGAAATTCAGTTTTGTAAATCAAATGATGGCTTAGCACCTAATTTCATTATTCATATTGAAACCTACAACCAGAACCAAGTTTTATATAGTGATAAAAGTGTTATATTTACAAATTATAGTAACGCAAATCGATAAGAACCTACAGATTAAAGGGTTCAAGTTAATTCACAATTACATTTCTGCAGTTTGATAATTAAGCAGACATCAGTAAAAAAAAAGAAAGAAAATGTAAGATTTTTCTTTCATTATAGAAGCACGTGCTCTCCGTGGCATTTATCTTGGCATAAAGATATGGATCCCTGTACTATCATTTAACACTACCAATGCCACTTCATTTTACGTATTAAAATGAACTCGCGATATGAGTCAGTGGCACTTAAAGTGCTTTTTTTGCAGGAACTAGTGATTTTTTTTAATTTAAAAGTAAAGAGATCCACATCAAAATGCATCCGTCAACAATAAAGCAGTAAAAAGCTATCCATATAATTGTTTGAGCTTCTCGGAGACGAAAAACAATAAAAAAATCATAATGATAGAAGTAATTTTACTATCGTGTGAAAAAACACAATTCAACATTTCCCGAAAACAAAGATTTTCGGAAAATGTCAAAAAATGTTTTTGTACAAATAAAACAGAATTTTGTCATGTAGGTTAATACTGCTTATCATCTATATTACAAAATTATTTGTTTTTATCAGCAGTTGTTTTGATTTAAAAAAAAATGAGTTAATTTATTATTTATGAGAAAAAAAATACCTTTAAGTTACAATTTTTAATCACAAAAAAATTCTATGAAATGATTTGAAAAAACTGACAATAGTAAAATGTTTTTTCTCTCTCAGAAGCTCAATACAGGCATACGAATGCAAAAAGTGTTGCAAATAAATAATGCGAATGACACGGAACTACAGCTATCACAATCATGCTCGCGTCAGACAAACCAAAATATTATATATTTATATAATTAAACAACACACGTAAAAAACTTATAATTTACGAACAGATAGAAATCATAACCAAATTAATTTGTGAGTTAATAGATATACAAAAATACACACTACTGAGTAGCAATTCCACAGCGCTATGTAGAATTTAATACTTTAAAAAAATTGGTCACGTGTCTGTCGACAAATTAAATATTTTTTTTCATATCAATACAAATACATACACATTTTTACATCAATTTCCGATCCACGGTGTTATTTCATTACATCATTATTTATATTATAAAAACCTCATTCGAAAATTGCTTTGTACTTTTTTTGTGATTACGTTCCCGCAGATAACTAACCTAACCGTTAAAATTATTTTCTTACATTTCACTCATCAAAAAGTAAAATTTGTTCTACGTTTCCATGTCAACATTTGTAACAAGTTCAGTTACGTGGAGCTGACACAACCCGAGTCACTTATTTACACAAAAAATGAAAACTCAGCTCTTAGGTAAATCACCGCAACATCGGACCATACATGTATCTACAACTACCATTTAATATTTCCATTTCAGCTTGAGATTTTATGCAACTAAATATAATGCACGGAAATATTAGTGTTTTTAATTCTATTTAAATGGAGTATCCAAGTACAGATCACCTAAAAATTAAGTGATCACCATTGCTTTAAACATCCAAGACCAAAGGAACTTGCATTACAAAATTTGGACTTTTATTTAAATAAAAAAATTAACTGCTGCAGTTAAAGCGTCATTCATTCATCAAAAACATAAAATCTCAGGCTGCATTTGTAATAATATTTCTCTTACATTTCAGTCATCGGGACGTGGTGCACAGCTAGCGAGACGGATGGCTTTATATTCCTTGAAAGTGTCGGTAGCACTACGCGAGGCGGGGCCGCTTGGCGTCGCGCTCCTCGCTCG
>NW_013525180.1:38100-128393 GCF_000836215.1 Papilio polytes
CCCGCCCCCGCCCCCGTCCTCCTCCTCGTCTGAGTCGCCGTCGTAGTCAACCAAACCCTGAAACACAAGTGTACTTAGACAAACTGTCGATATACAGCTTTCAATATACAACAAACATCAAAACTATGTAAAAAAGAACAATGCATTCAACACTCACACAAATACTTTGCAAATAAGCATTATTAATGATTTATTGCGCGTAAATGAAATAAAAAAAAATAATTCAAACTTAATATACCAAATAGTTAATACAATAAAAAAAATTACAATTATGTTTTAAACATTATAAGAATAGTATTTTTTTATACTATGGAATTCAGTCTGATTTACTTCAAATAAAAACCTACAATGTGCTTTAACATTATTTTAATTATATTAATTCTGTTAAATATTAATAGCATTTGTTTAATTCAAATAAAACATTATTTTACCGAGGCAGGCAAATAAATCATACACATAACTGACTAAAGAAATACCCATAAAAAATAGTCATGATCATAGAACATGCAATGTAGACTCAAAATTAAGTATAACCAAAAGAGAAAAAGCAGAACAACACTTTGGATTACTTTCCTTTCTCTTTAGTTGAAATTACGTCATTACTTATTGGAATGGCAACACCTCTTGTGCGGTGGATTGATGTCATAAGGTTATTATATCAAAAGTAATCTGACCCAGTGAGTATAAGTAAAATATTATTTCATTCATGTCCATTTAAATATTACATATTTTCTCACAACCAAACTATACCAACTGACAAGGCCATATAATATACTACACATTATAATTCAATACAAATATCTCAATCGTAACCCATAAACAATCATGCAACAATATTTTTAAAAACTTATTAAACATTTAAACCACACATATCTAGTCTACAATTGAAACTAATTCACCAAACTGACATTTAGTACACATAACATTCCAAGGTCACACCAATAAACCAGAACCAAATTACATTGACTTCTATAGTAAAAAATTGTCCATTCCATATCAGAATTGAAGGTAGCCACTTATTTGCTAAATAAAAGCAGTTAGCTCTAGTATTACATATTGATTTAGGATAAAAAAATTCTTTAGTCTAACGGCTTCACCAACTTCAAAGCATTTGAAATGTTTTCTGTCCTGTCCGAATATGAAATTCCATAAACATTTCAATGTAATTTAATTCTGTTTAAATTCCATTACATGTAGTTACGTTGAACCCCCGGTAAGCTTACAGAGTAGAGTAGGAGAGGGAACTAAAAGTTTACCTTATTGAGTAATCTGGGCGAGGATACCTGAACATCTGCGTGCGCCGGCTTGCCGCCCGCCGCCGCCAGCAGCACGCGCCCAGGACCATTCACCGTCTCCGCGCTTGTACACACTTTCTTCTCTACTATTTTACCTGAAATAACAAAAAATCTTAATAACTAGTACGAGCCACGCCAATTTTTCTTATGTTTGGGATAAAGTGTTAGAGAAAGAATCATTGTTGTTAAAAATGTCTTTCAATAGTAACATTGAACTAATACTATCAAATATTACTGTTTGCATTGATTAGGCCACACTTAACAAATCCATATTTCATTTAATTTTCACAAATGAAAGATTGTAGGTTTTTTTATTATTTATCTTAATTGTGCTACAATAGGGTTTTTTTTATTTATTTAAATCTAAAGGTGTGAAGTGTATCACTGATCCTTTTTAGACGACATTCCGCTATTTGTTACGGAATGTCGTTCATTGGTGTGAGGAGTGTGGGAAAAAAGTTTCTCATAAACCACATCTCAGCAAATGGAACATTGTAAGAGTTGCTAAGCATGAAACAATATTAGCTTGGGGGTATAATAATGAAGGCCGAAAATATTACCATGGATAACAAACATAAGCAAACTGCCATAGACTAACTTGTTTTTTTCGATATCATAGTTTTTTTTTTAAACTATTTGCTTTTGGGATTTTGTCCTCAATCAAACACCTTAATGATATTGATGTGAGCTGGATTATCTTATCTTAGTCTTTCATCGTAATCTGAAAGGCCTCTGTCAAGGTCTGTATGCAACTCTTATCTGATAGCATCATATAACCTAATCTTGTGACTAAATCAATGACACATTTACTATGGGAATGTTTTCTATAATATATTATTACCAAATAGTCAAATAGTTGTACATATTAAAAACTAATAAAACAGTCGAAACTGTTGTAATAAAAGGGTTAGTGTATTTCTAAATTATCAGACTTTTTACTACACTACCGGAACATATTATAAATGCGAAATTTTACATGGATGGATGGACAGATGTTTATTTTTTAACACCTTAATGAATCACAATGAAAGTTGGTTCGCACATACATAGTACCATAACCTGGTGGTCTTTTCGCGCAGAACTCTCGGACAAAATGTATTGCTCCATTTAATTGTTTTCTTTGCGTTTCTATCAACCACCAATTGCTTTGTGGGGTGTAACATGTTAAGTAGTTTGTCAACATTTGCCATGTAATGGTTACAAATTCAATCACTTAGTGTGGATTTCTTATACTAAATATATACATCTATATTCATTGTTCACTTAATGACTAAATTTTCACTCTTAAAGCCTGTTTCACCAAATTGTAAATTGTCTGATATCAATCCAACATGTAAAATATGTGATGAAAATGGATTTTGTTCCCTTATATAACAGTGACGTCATTTTCTAGCCTCTATAAGCCAGCGGTGGGACAGACCCTTAAAGTAGTTGATGCATACGTAGATTGAATAAAATCTACAATATTGGACTGTTCAATGGTGAATTAAAGTGAAAAAAATATTTGCGCACAGGACCGTGCATCATAGCAATCAATGGGGAAGGCCTGCATTTAACTGTGGACGATCTAAGGCTGAAAGCAATGATGGTGTGTGTTTGTGAACTGACCGATGGCGTCGAGTGCGTGGTGCGCGTTGGTGTGCTGCGCGGCGTCGAGCGGCGCGTCGTCGTCGAGGTCGTCCTCGTCGTTGAACCACATCTCCTCCTCGTCGTCGGGCGTGCGCGCCTCGCGCCGGTAGCGCGTGCGCAGCAGCGACGGCACCACCGCCTCCGCCACGCCCACGCCCACGCCCACGCTGCCGCTCACTGCAAATAATATATATACCACTACATGATTGCGCCTCGATACGTCTTTAAGCCTTAATTCGACGAAGTTTTTTGTAGGAAAAATCTTACTAATATTAAAAATGCGAAAGGTTAGATGGATGGATGTTTGTTAGAGTTTGAAGACTAAACGGCTATATGGATCTGGATGAAATTTTGCATAAACATAGAGAATAGTCTGGAAAAACACATAGGCACTTTTTTTTATTAATTCCACGCGGACGGTGTTGCGGGCGTAAGCTAGTGTATTATATGTTACCACTAAAATCAAAATCTTAATTTTTTCTCTGAACCAGCTCATTACATTTTTTTTAGTTTGTTCCAGTATTTTTCATGTGCAACATTGAAAGAAATTTAATTTCCGTTTTTGTATATCCTTTAATGCAACAATGGCATCATTTAGGCTCTAAATGTTAATACAGTAGAACCTCAATAACTCAAACCTTGGTAACTTAAAAACCTCTATAACTTAAAAAAAAATAATATGTTCCCTTCCTATCAGACCCCAAAACCTCTATAACATAGACCCTTGATAATTTAAAACCTCTAATAACTTAAAATATTTTGTGTTTCCCTTTGTCTTTAACTTATCGAGGTTCTACTGTATAATGAGTTATCGTTCAGTTATAAAATATTTTCTAACATAACCAAGACAAATTTGCATTTTGAAACACTGGACATAAAATCATTTTCTTTGGTTGAAATATTTTGTTTAATAATCAACTTACCTCTGTCCCTTTCTTTTAGCTTATCCTGATGCTGATCATACCGGGTCTTTAAAGCTTTAAAAGTTTGTACGTATTCAACATCCTCCAGGATCTTGCCGTAATTTTCCACAACATGAGAACACAACGACTTTATATCTTCTAACTTTATGAACTCAAATAATTCTAAAATAGCTGAATCTAATAAGTTGTACCTGAAAAGTATTAAAAAATTTGCATTTTAATTTTTTTCTATAGGCATCAAATTTTGAGTAATGTCTATAAACGTGAAAAAATCATGGTCACTCTCCCTTATCCTGACAACTGTATTTCATTGTAAAACATGTTTGTTATAACTTACCTGCCATTATTTCTAAGAAAAGCATCTATAACTGGTGCAAAAAGATTTCCCTTTATGATATATCTGTTGTAGTACTCATCTTTGAGTGCTATTATTCTCCTCATAAACCTCAAAGCTCCGAGCACCAAGAAGGTGTGTGTTGATCGCATTAGCACCAAAATGCGACGAAGTAGGTCCTAGAAATTTTGCATAAAACATAATTTAATAACCTACATTAAAAATACAAATTCATAACATAACTCATTGGAAGCAGTGATAATGACTGATAATTTGAAAATTCCAATTTTCACTGACAATTTCTATGCAAAATGTTAGGCTTTTGGCCGAATACTGAAACGAAATTTAAACATTACACTTTGCAGGCGCATACTATCTAACATCAAAATAATAAAGAAATTTAGAGGTTAAGCGTAGCCTTATTATTAAAGGTACTGTTACATATTAGAATATCGTTTAAATATTCGTCCATTAGAGTTGTGCAACTAACCAAGTGGAAATAGACACTCACAAGTGTGATCTTACAGAAAATACTATTTTTATAACTTGAACTTACCTTATTTAATATGCAAGTTTTGATATGGTATGTGTGATGTTCTACACAAAATGCAAGAAGCTCAAGCACAAGGCCCAACAGTTGCACTGTATGATAGTCTTCTCTTAAAGGCTTCTCACCTGTTGTGTTTGCCAGTAAGGGTGCTGAAAATTTAAATTACTGTAATGAATGAACTATAAAATTAAATAAAACCGCTATAAGGGTATTCTTTTTCTCTTATTGCTGTTACTGACCATACCTTTGGAATTTAAAAAAGGTTAAATCAAAACCTTTAACATTGTTATTTAAGATGGCATATTTTACAACCAGAATTATTTCTGGTGATTAAAAAAATACTCCTGTATATTAAAAATATTACTATAATTACTAAGCAACAATTTAACACATGTCTCACTATTTCATCTGTTTTGAATAAGTTTCAAGTGACACATTATAAAATTAATTTTTAATATTGTGTTTCCATAACTATATGCTATTATAAGTTATTTGTCATTAGAAAAAGTAACAAACAGTATAACTTACCTATAAGTGTTTGTATACTGTGCTTATAGAAGAAATTAAGAAAATCTGCCTTTTCACTCTTGTTGACTGAAGCAAGCATACTTTCTGGATCCAAGAGGATTCGGAGGACACCCATTAACTGCACTGCACCGCCTAGTTCTGGATCTCTGTCTCTTAGCATTTGCTCTATTACTATGTTTAACAACATTTGCTCCTGAAACAAAATAAGTCATTTACAAATTCTGCTAAAAATTTATAAAGAGTATTCAATGCCAGCCGATGATCAAGAAATTAACTAACAATATTGTGTATACTGTTACTGAACATTTTACAGTAATAATACTGTAGATTTGGAATATTAAATGTTTTAAATGCAATAAAAGGGGGTGTCAACTTACCTCTTCTGTATTATTTGCTTGTTGTAATGTGTAATCCCTGACAACTGAAGGTGAGAACTCAACAATGTATGTCAAGATATCTATAGAGGCAGTCTTCGTCTTTTGATCATCTATACTTAATGTTATCTCTAATGCTGGCAGGATACCCAATGTAACTAAAGTCTTATAAAAAGCATCTTTATCTTGCGGCTGTAGGTTTTGTGAAAAATTACAAAATTCTTTTAAAAATAGTACCAAATCCCTTCTTTTTGAATCAGGTGTCTTACTATCCATTAGTATCTTAAACAAATCCGTTAAATACTTGTCATCTTCCTCTATAAGTTTCACTATTTCAACCTTATTAAAAAATATAAAACTGGACAATGTGCTTAGCAAATTGTCCTCAAAAACTGTAGGCGTGGGAAGGACAATGTCCTGAATGTATTGTACTCTGTATGTTTGATGAATTTTTGCTAATAAATCTTGATTTTTTATAGGAATGGCCTCACGAAATTTGGCTAACTCCTTCAAGTATTCTCTGTGTTTTTTCGGTTGCGGCAAACTTGGATCATATTCGAGACAACCAACAACATCAAATATAGTATCATCTGCAAACATTGTATCAAAAAGTGTGTTTTTATTGAGAAGGAATATACTTTTGAAAATTTCGTAAAGATGATGCAAGCCTTCAATGTTTTCGATGTCTTCACACATACGAAAAAGATTTAAAAGTTTTTTTATATAATGCTGACTTTCTAGTGCTGCTGCTAGTTTATCCTTTCTTGCAGGTGAGACTAAACAACTGTTTACTAGTTCACTGATGTCTTCTAGGCGGCCCATTTCACAAGCTGGGAGTTCAACTGGCTGAACACTATCTGACATTTCATCAAAACGTTCATCTTCCGATTCCTCCACAATATCTTGTGTGATTTCCACAGATGGGTCCTTTCCTTGAACCTAAAAATCAAATACATTTAAGTTCTTGTATACTTTACATATCCTTTTACAATAGTCTTACTTCATACTAATATTATAAGTGTAAATGTTTAGATGTTGGACTAGAATGTATCACCAGAATGCTTCAGCAGATCTCAATCATATTTCGCATATATATAGAAAATAGTTAAGAAAACAGGCTACTTATTACGTTGTTTTAATTCAGCATGGACAAAATCGCTGGCATAAGCTAGTTTTACTATAATACAAAGTTTGTAAACAATATCATTAGACTAACTTAGGTATGTCAACTGCAATTTAGAGGTTAGTTGAGGTTAGTTTTACTAGAAAATGTTTTCGAATTAATAAGTTTTTCTCAAGTGTAATATGAAAAAATCATTAATAAATAGTCATAAAGTGATAGTTAATAATACCTGACAAATTTTCTCCCAAATTTCATCACAGCCAGCCTTTTCTTGAAAACTCAGTGCTAAGTCGAAATTGTCTCCTTCTGACCATACAATTAATGTGTCCTGCTGTTTTTGGTAAGCTGTGTCCGGTTGTATTTTGCTTTCTAAAAGAAGGGAACCATCTGACTCTGCCCTCACCAACAACGAAGTACCTTTCAACTTCTCTACGTAACATGACGATACATGACCGGTTCCTCTATCATCCCATTGCCGGTCGGCGTTCAGAGCGTAAAGCTTCACTCTTCGTCGGGTATCTGTCATGATAGTCAATACAACTATGACTATATATTCGAATAATAAATCAAGTTTTATGGCGCTAATATAATGCACCTGATTTTTGTATTATTTAACTCCCATTTGTAAGTAATCATGTGCACTTCTGTAACAAAATATACTATTATAAAACAAACTAAAATATATTCACATCGGGTGGCTAATTGCTGTAATTAAAATCAGTCATGTAATAAGGTGGTGTTTTACAACGTGAATTTGGCACTAACTTCATCTTTCCATTCTCAAGACGTTAATACGCTTAAGGACACCTTCAGAATATTTAGAAAGGATTTTTTAACTTCACATGACAATGGGTCACTGAATTATCGGAAATCACAAACAAAACAATACGATCGTAAACCTTTCACTGCACTTTAAGCACATAAATAATAACACAAACTCATATGACATACATTCAAGTACGTTGTTACGTTTCCAAAAACAGTGTATTTACCGGATTACACATTACAAAATCGTCCTATTGACGTACCTTCAAAATAGTACAACATCAGAAATCGCCATATTGGATTCACAACAACGCTTCGAAACCGGGGTTCTCAAATCGAATGTTGAAGAGCGGCAAATTCAAATTGAAAAGTGATATGATTTGCATAATAGCGTATACTTACGAGACTTTTCTACTTTTACCTTTGATTTCAGACTTCGATTAAGTAATTATAAGATACCAAAAATGAAATCATGGTTTAAATTATAAAATTGATTATATACATGGAAGATTTTCCAAAAAGATAGAGGTAGAAATTTAAAAAATGACAACTTCGTAAGTTCAATTCAGCCAATAGAAATTGTCGTCAATCGCAGCGAGCCAATAACTTCGGCTTATTATGACAGATTTAAAAGCTGCCAAAGTAAATTAAATGTCAAAATGTACTTTCTAAAATGCGTTCGTTTTATTCTATGTCAATAATGTTAAGATTTGAAAATAAAAACATGTGAAAAATAATTTGTTTTTAAAAACAACTAATCCGAATGATTCCCATGGTCCTTCGTCCGAGAACAAAACGGATTTAATAACTTCATCTTCCTGAGTATTGAGTATACTGTTAACTTTTTATACTAAACTATAGATGGTTTGAAATTAAGGAATACTCATTTTAAGTTAAATAAAAAGAAAAACTTGGTACACTTTACATTTTAATACGTGGAAATTAATAACGAATCCCACGAACTTAAATAAATTAAGAAACATTCTTATTCCATAACTTGAACGCACCGCGTTCATAGAGCCTGCCATTTGGTGTATTCTGTCATTCGTTGATGTTATTGAATAAAAGTTTGTTTAAAATAAAGTCTTTATATTCAAAGTAATTGTGTTAAATTGCATAAATAAGTATAAAGTTGTGATATTTAATTAGATTGGATAAGATATAGCGCAAAATGTTTCGTGAATCATTCTAAATATAATGTAAGAAAACTCTACGTTATGCTATAAAGGAATCTTAATATTAGTATAATCTGCTTGTTTTGGTGGGACAATCCGTTAATGACTAATAGAATTATACTAATATCAATGTTTTTCCGAATTATTTCTCTTTTTTTACGAAAATGTAGTTATTTGTATCTTTGACAGATGTCAGATTAATTGTCATTGTGTTAAAAATTCTTATCATACATGTTTTTTGTTATTTAAAAACAATAATAAAATTACACTGGCTGTTTTATAGTATGGAAGCAGAGGGACCAATTTATTCAAGTTGCATTTTCCCAATTACAATTATCTACTTGTTAAGGTTGTAAAATGAACACAGCATGTCTTATTTGAGTACTTCAGAAAATGTGGGGTAAGTTTTGTTTGTATAAAGATGATAATACTTAAAATAATTAAAAAAAAGTTACAATAGCATATTGAAATGATTTACTTTTATTTTTCAGTTTCAGTAGTATACCCCAAAACATATCAGATGCAAGTTGCGCATCACAGTACAAAATGGCAGTCGAAGGTGTATCAGGAAACTGTGGTAGTGAAGTGAATATGTTCATCCATGATAGTTCGGGTGATGAACAGACATATATACCACATCTCAGTGACAACTTCTTCCATAGTAAATTTAAAATTGATCCAAATGACCTCTACACATTTCATGATTCCGATGTCATTGCAAGTGAAATTACAGTCAGTCATACTGAAGATAATTTCATATTTCCTGATAACATTGATATTAAAAGTAAATTTATTGAAAGTCCCAATAAAGATTTGGACTTGATTGGTGTTCTCACTAATGGTGATGTTAAAGAAGAAATAGTTGAAACAAAAAAGGAAACTCTTAACGGACATTATCCTATAAAAAATAAATTTCAATTGAATGTAACAGACGGTAAGAATGCTAATACCAAAGTCCAGAATAGTAAGGCACAAAATAATATCAATTTAGATGCAAGAAACACCATAATAACTGAAAGAAAGCCAATCAATACCATTAAGGTGGTAAATAATGTAAGCACCCCTCCCCATAATGTTAAAGTCAGTATTAATAGTGTTAATTCAACCAATATTAAGTCTGTGTCAACCACAAAGTTGTCAGCACCAGAAACTTTCCTTGATGTGTTCAAAAGAGAACATGGAGTTGTAGAAACTCCAGCGACTGTTGTAAAAACTGAACCCGTTGCAATATCAACTATAAAAGTTCCTGCAGCACCTATAAAGAAACCTGCAACAGGTAAGAAAAAATTAATTTGGTAAAGTTTTCGACTTGCATTTGAATTTGGAAGTGTAGTGACCACCTTATGATTAATTTATACAAAAAAAGCATTTTTTGGGTAAAGTAAGTCATATACCCCACAGTTATTTTTTTTATTTTTTTATTTTAATTAGCATTCTGTCTTTAAAACTGTATCTTTACAGTATGATATTTAAGGAAAATTATGTTTTGTTTAATATGAATAAGGAAAATTCCATAGTTATGATTTAATTAGTCATAATTATTATTTACTTTTAGTAAAAACACCTACATCAAAAGCAAAACGTGGACGAGGGCCAACTGTCCATGAAGCTTTGCAACGGATACCTGCACAGAACAAAGTTATAGCTCTTGCTAATACATCATGGCATGCACCCGGAGAAGAATTATTTCAATGTGGCCCATTAGATGAGAAAAAGGCAAATGCATTTAGACAAGTTGATACTAGCAGTAGTGATGACGATATCCCAGATTTAGGTATGCTTCAATTCATTGTAAATATTTTTTCTATGTGTTATATCTCCGAAAGGAATTCAATTCAATTATTCAATTGAAACTCATATGTACTGTTAGACTGTAGCCTATATGGCTGAACAGATGTATATGAAATTTGGCATAGTCTGGAAGAACACATAGGCTCCTTTTTTTTATAATACCATGAGGACGGAGTCATGGGCGAAAGCTAGTACAACTTTAAATATATGCGATCACTTTAATTAAATTGTAACTCAAGTCTTACTACACTTTTTCTTCAAAAAAGAAATCTTGCCATGATAAGGGTTAAGAGTAATGTTTGATGTAGATGTAAGCTGGGGTCCGGTGTGCGTGGAGGAGAGCGCGGCGGAGTCCCGCAGCGCGCGGCTGGCGCTGCGCCGAGCCGCGCTCAAGCGGCACGTGGCGCGCGCCGCCGCCCGCCCGCCCTCGCACTACAGCGAACAACGTGCGCTTGCTACACTCATCAAGGTAATATTACCACACTTAGGGCCTCCCACCACTGGCTGATAGAGGTTCAGATAGCTTAAAAATTACGTCACCACAGATCAGGGAACAAAATCCATTATTTCCATCACATATTTTACGTGTTTGATCAGACAATTTATAATTTGGTAGGAATTTTAGGCCCCGTCCCGCCAAATTGTAAATTGTCTGATAACAATCCAACTCGTAATATAAATAAAATATGTGAGGGCAATATCGGATTTTGTTTCCTAATCTAACAGTTACGTCTCTCTTAGTGTAGATTTTCTCTATGTTTAATCCTATTTCTTATATATGATTTGTATGGTGATTGGAAAGTGAGCAATAGTAGAAGTAATTTCTAATGTACTTATTTAAGGAATCTGTAAAGATTAATTTTAAAAACTCATTTTTCGTTAATTACTATGTGAAAATTAGTCTACGTAAAAATAAGAATAACAATTAATGAACTGATATCTATATCTGTACTAATATTATAATGAAAGGTTTTGTTGTATGTATTGAAATAATTTTAAATCTACTGAGCTGATTTTAGAAATTCTTTCACCATAAAAAAACTAAATTACTCTGAGTATCATAGGCTGTATTTTTTAATTTGCCCTGGACGACGTCGTGAGCAATATTTATTGTTAACAATTCAAAATTATTTAGTATAAAGAAAAGTTATTGTCTTTATGAGTTTTTTTTTCAATGTTTCTGATGTGTATTATGTTTATATAGAAACAACTGAGCGATCAGTCGACGTCGTGTCGTCTTCCAACGCAGACTGTCAACCACCTGCTGGCGATGCGCGGAATGCACAACGTGCTCTCCTCTGAAGATAGGAGGAAACTACGGTATGTCACTTTTAGTTACATCTCACACAGATTTTTAGTTTTATTTAAATTTCATTTTTCCTGGTACAAATAAGCGGTAAAGAATGATTCTTTTCATTTAAAAGCTAGTTTTGATATCGTTTTTACAGTAAAATACTTAAAGAGTGAATTTCTATATAATCTTACGTAAATTTTAACAGTAGTACAGCCCTCGTTAACATCTTCGCACGAATGGGCCGGCTCGCCCGGTGCAATACCACGACCACACAAAAAACAGGCGGGAAGTGGGAGTAATTCCGCGTACTGATGAGTGTGGTGCCAGAGGCCAATTGAGTCCCTTTTCCTTCCCACCCTTTTTTCAAGAATATGATGGGAAGGGAACGTGGATTCGACTGTAGGGGAGACGCACAGGAAGGGGAAATATCCTCTTTATGTGCGTCTCCTCCGTTGATTAAGGGTAGGCAACGCATTCGCCATTTTAGCGGATTTAGTTGGCCGCTTGCTCGTTTGCTACCTTATGTTATAAAAAAATAAACTATAGTTCATGTTATTGTCCAGTGAGTGTGGGTGGTGCGGGCGCGGGGCGGGGGCGGGGGCGGGTGCGGGCGGGGCGTGCGGCGAGGAGCAGTGCGTGCGCGGCGCATTGCCGAGCGCGCGGCACTGCCTGGCGCACGTGACGCGCGCGCCCGCGCAGCGGCTGTACGCGGCGTGCGCGGCGGTGTTCGCGGGCGGCGAGCGCTGCCACCAGCCGCTGCTGCCGCTGCACGACCACACGCCGCTTTGCACCGAACACGCCTGGAAACGAGTCAGTTCTCTATCCGATATAACTATTTTAACCCTCAACCTTTAAATGCATATTGTTGCCAGAAGTCTACAAACAATGATATGATTTTTATTGAAACTAAGATTTTTTTTATTACTTTTCCCTAAATCTGAGACCCAAAACCTATACTGAAATATCTATACTAATTATCTTACTGAATTATCAGTTAAATGCCATTTTTATTCCCATTCTTTTTTCAAAGTGGGGTATTAAGGGAATGGGGATTAAAACTAGGCCTGTACATTTATCAGACGAAACATTAAATCGCTTCCACTTGCCCCATATCTTCTGTGTCCGCGGTATTCCAGAAAGCTAGGCTTGCAATTCATGCAACAGATGTAGCGTCTGTAATTATTTAAAGTCAAAGTGTGTTAGGATAACTACGAGCAGCTGAGCCGCGAGTGGCGGCCGCAGAAGGCGCGGCGACGAGCCTGCCCCGCCGCCCCGCGCCCCCCGCGCCGCGCCAAGCGCCGCCGCCGCGTGCTCGCGCGCCGCACGCAACACGCGCACTCGCTCACCGGTATCTCCCTTTCTCTTGCTCTCTCTCTCTTTTTCTATCTACCTATCTATCTCTCGCTTTGCCTCTTCTCTCCGTGACCGTAGCTAGGGAGAGTCACTGTGTGACTATGCCCTGCCTTAAGATCACAATACTCTCACCTTGTAATACCAAAAAGTAAATAGATTATTATAGTTAAAGTTATAATTTAAGAACCAAAAAATTGTGACTATGTGCACGATATATGAATATACCATGAGACAGGAATCTCCTTTTAAGACTTTTAACCCGTGCTTCTAAGGCAAATCAATTATGTTTTTGTCCCCGCCCTATCTGTCTACTGACCTATCTCTCTATCTCTCTCACTCTGTGTTTTATAACTATCTCCTACTCTACTTTCTCTGTATACTTCATGTATTAACGAATATTATATTGTATACAGAGATCAACATATGTTCGAACTCGTCGACATACGACAGTTCTGAGGACGCGGCGGTCGGCGCACTCAGTGAGACTGAGTATATGAGGACTTCGAGCGCGCACGAACTGGGTACGTACAAACATGTACAGTTAGAGACTTTTGCGATGTTCCACTTTTAGAAACTGCCTTAAACCTTAAAAAACGTACTCCGTCTCTTTAAAAAAAAAACCAATGAACTCCGTACTACTGGCCATACATTTTTTTTATTTGTTATTGGTTACCGATGGAGTACAAAGCAATCTAATTATTGTAGCTTAGTGTGGAACGCCGCCAGACTCCCCGATAGTACCTTATTACTGAAAGTCAAATATCTCTCGAATGGCCCATTCGCCGAAGTAATACGACCACACAGAATATGGGAAAGTGGAAGTTATAAAGTCAGTCTGAGTGTGATTGAGGCCTAATTTTAGTCTTCTTTCCATATACTTCTAAAAGAGTAATTTTGTATGGGAAGGGTACAGAATTTACAGAATACTTTTACAGAGGGGATTTTGTTTAAATTTTTAGAAGTGGAACAAGTGCCACCGGATGATATACTGGATCCATCCGTCCTTAGTCAGATACCTGATGAGGCTTTTACTGAATTTTTTAACCAAGGTATGTCTATAATTCTATTGTATTTTATTTTAATTAAAATTTATAAAGGTTAAGTTGTACATTAAATGTAAAAAAAAAAACAAATTAGGGACATGCTGTCTTCATCTCACTATTCATTCCCATTGGTTCAGAGCTTTCCCTAAGTGAAGGGTAACTAGGCCATAGTCAATCACGCTGGTCCACCAAGGGTTGACTTCACATATATCTTTGAATTATTCACCGATATCTGAAGTTTTTATCACGATGTTTTCCTACACTGAAAATCACATTGGTACATGGCGGGATTCGAACCCAAGATATGTAGATTATAAATCAAGTTGTAGCTCTCTTAGAGCGTGTTTAGTCTCGCTTTGATTCCTATGAGATTATATGAAGGTGCTCACACTACTCGATTTTTAGTTGTGCAACGAAACAGTTGAATTGGCTGCGAAAGAAACATCGATTAGTTTAAAATATGCGCTTTCTTATTTATACTAATATTATAAAGAGGAAAGATTTGTATTTTTGTATGTATTGAAATAACTCAAAAACTACTGGGTGGATTTTAAAAATTCAAACACCATTAGATAGGTATTTTGTCTGTGAGTAATATAGGCTATATTTTTATTATTTTCTAAGTTGACGGTGACGACGCGAGCAACAGCTAGTTGTCCTTTAAAGTGCAGTGTTGTTTAGCTGAAGACGTGCCGTCGTTCGGCGAGGGCTCGGAGCTGGCGGCGGCGCTGGAGGCGGTGCTGGAGGAGCGCGGCCTGCACGAGCGCGCGCTCGACATCTCCGACTGCTTCACGCACGCCCCCGCCCCCGCCACCGCCACCGCCACCGCCCCCGGACACGCCCCCGCCTCCGCCCCCGCCACGGACACGCAACACAAACTCAAGGTATACTTTTATGTACAGTCGGGGAATCTAGCGGCGGTAACCTCGGACGCTGCAGGCGTTTAACCCTTAACCCCTTAACCCTTAAATGCATGATGTATTTATAAATGAGTCTTCTCTTCCTTACCCAAGTGACTTTTTAAAAAAGTTTTTTTTTTCCTCTAAATCTATGTTTAATTTAGTACCCGTTTCAATTTATGGTATTTAAAATGAAGAAATTGTGCATTTAAGGGATAAATACCTGAAATTTAAAACTTGATACCGGAATTATAATTAGTATTGGGCACCTACAATCGATTTTATTTTAATATTAGGCTGTTTATGTTACCTTTGATTGATAATCTTCAAGTTGGTAAACAAAAAGGAACCATCACGAAAATTAACAACATTTGAAGGTATGGATTTCTCCACAACTTAGAAGGACAAAATATAAAAATTTCGTTTTTTTTACTATTTGTTTTTTTAAGACCGATTCTATTTTTCTATAAGTGGAACACCGCTAATGGCTTTGATTGTACTTAATGACATGTACATTTGGTAATCTTTGCTTTATATATATAGCTTTAGTTAGGGAATTGTGGTTTATTTTTATATATTCATTTCAATAAAATATTTTCATGTTATTACATGCTTGTGTTCTTGGAGTCATTAAATGTATAACTAAGGTAATAATTTACAATTATATTTGCAGATGGCAGCGGCCAGTGCTCTAAACGTGGCGATGTCACCGAGCGCGCCTTCATAACGTTGTAATAAATAGTTAAGCTAAAATAAACTCTATGTTCTAAAGAATTAGGAACAAAGTTAATGTAGTCTCAAACGATTAGGTTTTCTTCGCGTTGTAAGTTTCGTGTACGTGTGTAGAGGTTGTGTCACAGAGTAGGTAACAAATAGACTCGACACTTCCATACGATGAAAACTGAATCTACTTAAATGTTGCTATTAATATTGAAAAAAAAATGTCAAATCTTTAAATACTCTTTACATCGGTACAAAGGTTATTTAAACAACGATTTAATACTCAGGTTCTATAAACATGGTTTTTGTTGTATGGAAGTTTCGTTTGTTTGTAGGAAAATGTTTGTGAGTATTAGAAGTTGGTGATAGTGGCGTTAGTTGTATATGAAGATGGTTTGTGATTAAGAAATTACAAAATTCATGGGCGTTTTAACGTACAGCTTTAATATGCCAAGAAAAGTTAGAAATTAAAACCCTTAGAATTAAATACCCTTTTTTAAGAACTCATTTACTAATTTTAATTAACTAATAATCTAAAAATAGACGTTCGAATTGAATTTGGCCCTTTTGAAATAATTATTACAATAAATATTATATTTATTTGAAAGTTATTTCCGATTAAATGAAATTGCCATTTGATGTATTACTAGAAATGAATTTTAAATTATCTGAAAATATTTTAATATCAATATCTTATTTAATAATACAATCACATAGAAATATTATAATAAAATAAATAAATAAAACAGATACCTTCATACAATTTCGATTTTACCGTTAAATGACAGTTTTCTATGGTAATCAATTTTAAGGTAATTAAAATCTATTATTTTTTCATACATTCTATAAATACAATAAGTTCATATAAAATTGTTTCATCTTAATATTTTCCAATATCGCAATGTAAGAAGGAATCTAGATAACAAGTATAGTTCTTTTCAAATATCTTGGCGGCTCGAGGTCTGGTGCGCAGAGAACGCCTTACGACCTTCAATATTGTGTTCTACCCACCTTTTTTTTAGCAAGCATGGGATGAAGTGAATTTGACAGACAGTGACGCATAGGAAAGGGAAATATCATGTCTGTTCGTCCTCTAAATTGTTGTGTGGGCAGTGCTTCGCTCTTTCGGCGAATTCTCGTGGTCGCTTGATCTCTCTAAAGAAATTTACGAGTCGGTATTCCGAGCAGCCAAGATATTTGACAACCACAAACATAGTTAATTGATAAAACCAAAAAAAAAACGACTGATTATTTCATCATTTATTTATATTGACACTTCACTTTAAATTTGTCAAAATAACACTTTTGGGGTCATTTGTAAAGTGCCTGTCAAATCTTATTTTATATTTTGTGTATTTTTTTAAATTCGGTCTCAAAAATGGTTGAAAATTAACATTGCATAATCATAGCATTAAAATGTTCCTATTTATAAACGATGTCTCTTGAATTGTAGTTTATTATGTATTTGTAATAGGAATGGTACGCGTTATATTGGCAATTACTTGTAGAAAATGGGAATTATCAGAAAAACAGAAAAAACGCATTTGGCAGTACTTTAACAGAAATAATGAAAATGAACTCTGCGCCGTTGTGTTAAGATTTATTTTTCTTTTAAATGATTTTGTAAGCAGTTAAAATGAATGAATGGTTTATTTAATGTCATCTTCCATTTCATAATTTGGGTATTTTTATTTTTATTATTATAATTTAGATTATTGGTAAATTTCAATACCAAATTGTAAGAAAGAAAAATGTTTGTGTTCCTATATGTTTTGGCTGTCGTGAGTATGGACTTATTTTGTCTTTTTTATTATCGTAACTCGCAAATAATTAAATATACAATAACAATGTACGTGATCTTCCTTTTTATGTGAACAAAATGTTATTTGTACAAAAGGTGTATTTTAGTAATAATTTTTAGACGTCACGCAATTTAGGATTCAATGTTTTAAATACAATTGTAGCTTAGTTTCTTCGAATTATTATTAATGCGAATTTCTTGTGTAATTTATTTTTGAATATAATTTGATAACACGTCCTTTAACAATTAAATTAATTACAGAACCAATCGATATACTTAGTATATGTTGGTCAAAATACTTGAATATCTGACTCGAAGGACCAAAGTTATTTGCGAATTTTAACGCATGATCCTCCAATAATTTTTATTTTAGTCTTTGACAATAGAAAATTTAGACATTTTCAAACAGTAGAATAATTAAATATGGAACGAATGAAAGTTACAAATATAAAAATATTCTGTCGTCTGATTAATTGTTCCATCAATTGATTTAATTGTGGTGTATATAATACAAATTTATATGAATCACTTTTTAAATTTGTATATGCGATTAAAATTTCTTTTGTAATCCAGTGTCTTTTTGAATTAAATTAGCATACTAATGTCAGTTTAACAGTTGTGATGACGCACATACGCGGCATGACGCTCCCTTTCCGCCTTACAAAATACTATGCAAGCACAACAACGTGATACTTCAAATTATGTTATAGAAAGCTTCAAAAAATACTAAATGCGTTTGTTTAATCTTATTTGTTCAGTACAGGAGTGATAGCGTTTCGATGACGTTATAGTGTCAAGTGTCACGTTATTGTGCCCGAGTAGTAAGTCTGTTAAAATTGTATACGCTTAATTCTCTATTTGCAGTACCTGCAGTTTCGTTTTGTAACACTATATATAAAAATAGCGTTAGACATTATGTAGTTATTGTAATTATGTATTTTTTAATCGCTAGTTATTTATTTTTACTTTTGTAGATCAATTCGAACCGACTGCTCTTAGGGAGATTAACGTATAATAAAATAGTTTAAGTGAACATTTTGCACTAAGTTTTAAGTTTGTAATTTAGTTTGTAACAGAACGAGGAGACAGTAGAACTCGATTGCCGTGACATTTGTTAATGTTGCCATCTCTCAAAATGTTTTTGACAGACCACTTTTATTACAAGTGTCACTGCATTTAGGCAACAATAACTTTAAACAATATAGAACACCAATGTAGACGATTCATTATATAAAATTTTATAGACCATATTTTTATATGCACTCATCCCGTGTAAAGGAACGCCATAGATAAACATATATTTTCTGTAATATTTATACATTACATATTAAAGCTATAAACTTAGGAACTTGTTGCAATATATCGATATCTATCAGCAATAAAATAAAACGTTATTAATTGGCTATTACTGTAATATTTTATGAAGCAATATTTATATAAACAAGAAATTTGCGAAGATAAGATCGAAATGCTTAGCAGAGGTAATTTTAAAATGACCTTTAGATTCAGTTAAACCACCAAATAGGAGGTTAAACTCCCCATATTTTAACCCAATTCGGGGATGTTGCCTGATACATATCGTTACATTTATTTTAATAGTCTCAAAACAAAGCTCTCTTGATCGTATTTGTAGTGTTGCTATTTAAAAAAAAAATTGGATCATGGTTGTAATGGAATGTGAAAAGATTGTTACAAATTGTTATTGTTGGTATAATACGATATAAATTGTATGAAGAAGTATCTTCTCTTTTTTCAACGTGTATAGAAGTTGGTAGAAAATTGTTGGTGAATTTTATACTTGACTAAAAAGTACGTTCGATGTCGAAATATTAGATAGTTAATTGAATGAATAAAATGCGCTTTGCGAATGAACTAGAAAACTGCTACCTCTTGAAATGCCTAAACATGTCCAATACGTGTATTATTAAAATAAATATTAAGGTATTTTGACCCTTTTTCTGCCTCCCCCTTTATTGACACCTTTTTTTTAAATTATACCAAAAACTTGAGTCAGAATTTGTCACTAATGTTATCTATGCCATAGACCAGGTATGGGCAACCACAAACTTTAGCGTGCAGAATGTTCTCGGGTCGTAATATCAACGGATTCAATGTTTACCGCCTCACTATTACTCTTTGAGTATAATGTAATGTTTTTTAAATTTTTTTTTCAACATGTCAAGCGGGCCGGATCATATCTTACAGCAGGCCTGATGTTGCCAATATAGCATAAGATTATGCCCATAGAGAATAGATTCTTATCAAATTTCTTACTTGGATACCTTTAGTACTTGAAAATAACCGAAATCTAACACAATGGAATCAATATTTTTCTAATCTATTTAAATTTTAGAAACTGCATTGTAATAAGAAACACTAAAGTAATCCATTTATGATTTAAAATCGGACGGTAAAAATATTTTGTAATTTAAAGACTGGTTTTATACAAGTAACTGATCTCTTTCTTTATTTATGCATAATCGTTTTTCTGTTGGGTCGTTAAATTTTAAAATATAAGTAGGTGTTTTCTAGAATAGTTTAACGAAGTAATTAAACTACAGGATTATAAAGAATAGTCGAAATGATGCATTTTGAAGATTGAATTCCCACCTTGGGTCAGTAAATTTATTTATGTATTTGGACTTTTTGTTTTCAGCCTCTGACGCCGATATTTTAAAAACTCGTTTGAAAATCCAATCATTTTAATTTCGACCGTTCCAAAACATCCCTTAATAAACGCGTAAGCACTCTCCGGTCACCCGTTCTCGCTCACTTATTTGCTTTCTACTATCGATTCCTTAAAAGTCTTATACTGCATGGGGTGTAAAATAAAACACGAAATCAAGTAATAATTTTATTTTTAAAACCATACTGTATAAATCATTGCTTTAAAAATACTTTTCTGTTAAAATTAATTTTTAATAGTGACATGATATTATTCTTGAGGTTCATATTCTACGTTATGCAAATGACAATTACTGTAATTTTCTTAATATTCATAGATATACTTGGAACCAGAATTATTAGCAATGAAGTTCTAATTCATACTAAGGGCCTGTACCACCACTGGGAGACACAGGCTCAGATAGCTTAAAAATGACGTCACTGTCATAATTTCTAAAACTTAAGCGATATCCTTATTGTTTATTGCACCTTGTCAGTCCATTTTTGTAAGCGTCGAAACTCCGCGTTTACTGTGTAATGAGCGATTTACATTTATTCTTGTGGTAACAATTAAAAATACAGTTAATTTCTTTATAAAGAGTATACATACTAATATAATATTATAGAGAGGAAAGATTTGTATTTTGGATTTTTGTATGTATTGAAATAACTTAAAAGCTACTGGGCTGATTTTAAGAATTCTTTCACCATTATAAATCTACGTATCAGTGAGTAACATAGGCTATATTTTTAAAATTTACGCGGGCTAAGTCGCGGGAACAACTAGTATACAATATATTCAGATCTCGCGACCCTAGAATGCAAAGGTATTTTGATGTGCTGGTAAATATTGAACCAACCTTTTTAAAAGGACAGATTACATTATGTTGACAAAATGTGTAACACTAGAAAGAATCTAAAAAGATATTATCCAACAATAACATAAGTAACGTTGAATATAAATTAATACAAAAAAAACTCAAATGTAGAAAAAGTCCTAATAAAAAAATATTTTCTTATTATTGCTATGAGACCAATAGTTTTTTTTTTTGTAGAAAACTCTTCATTCTTGTTCATAAAAAGATCGACTTAGTAAAAAGAATCATATGCAATTGTTTTTGTTTATATAATTCCTTGCTGAATACATTAGTGATATAAAATAATTAGAAATTTACATTGAAACTGCTTACTGCCCCACTCAGTTGTTACTGTTCAATTAGGGGCTCCCTTAAAGTCTGTGTGTAAAGGGCTGCACCATAAATAATTTTACCAATCTAAATATTCAGACTATAGACCCGATAAACGCAACGGTGCAAGAATCCCGTATAACTGTATGAAAAACACAAATATATTTTTGTAATAAATAAGAGAGCATTTTTAGTTGTAGTTACATTGTACAGATTGTAATTTTGAACATAATGGACATCATTCTTTAAGTGTGGTTAAGTACCTATTTATAATTAGTAAAAAAATAAACGATTAATTATTGTTTTGAGTTTTTCTTAAGTGTTTTTCCCATACGAATGTTTTGTTAAATTTCAGTTGAAACGACGTTCTCTCCGTCTTTTAAAGATCTAGAAAAGGGATGCATGCTTGTATAAATACAAGTGCTTAGACAGTGAAAACTCATTCCAGTATAATTTAAGCTATCATTTTTCGTATCCCTTTTGAGGTTTATACAAATATTATTTAAAAAGTCCATGTAAATCTAAGAAAATATTTCAGATATGGAGTGCAATTATCAGTCTAAATGACTCAGTATTAAGATACAAAATGCAATGTGTTATAAAAAAGGTAACTTATAATTAATGCCCGTGGACACGTGCACAGCTGATGCGTTGGCGAGCTGCCCGCGAATGCACCTGAAAATGTTTTAAAATTTATTTCAGTCTCAATGACAAATAACGCAACGGCACAATGAATTAAATAATGCTATTTTCACACATATCACTATTTTCGCAACATCGCTTGATATAAAGATAATAAACACATGCTAACAACGTTTTATATTTACAGATTTTCAAACTTTTGTAAGAGAAAATTTCTTTCATTTTTTGTATTGCCAAATGCTATTATGACCGACCATATTTTTGTTAAAAGATAAAAACCCTTTTAAGTACTAAAACATAACCAAAAATAATAATAAAAATGCCTTTAGTGCATATTTAAGGTAAATAAAGACGTGAAAACATCCCAAAGTTACCGAAGATTTGGCGTTGTGAAAGACAATGGTCGTAAAACGGTGTCGTTTTATTTCAAGAGTTTCTCTTATTTCGATGCAATTGTTAAGTTTTTTCTTTATTGTTTTTTAACTGCAATCAACGATTGGATTGTTTTTATTGTTTACCTAAACAAACAGTTTAAAAATATAAAATTGACCGAATAAAGGTTATTTATATATTTCCCAAAAAGATTATTTAAAATTCCAACATCTAAGTCCCCAAAGAGTCCTGAAACAAATACAAATAATAAAATTACATATTTTAACTTTACACCTAAAAAACACGCTTCATAAACATCTTTAATAATCAGAGTTGCTTGATTTCCCCGCATGCAGTAATGGAGCCACTGTCGCTGTGTTTCACGACGTTTAGTTACCGAAGACTGAGGGTGAACGCAGAAGCAGTGCCGTTAGTGGCTGTTCTCCCAGTACAAACAACCAGCTAACCACACTGCCAACGCGTTCTACCCTACACTGTTATTTCCACTGCTACTTCATCTTGTATTCTTCAATCTTCAATGAGTATTCGCTAGATTAAAAAAGTTGACACGATCAGATATGCATGTATGTTAAGTGAGGTTCGGATATAAAATTAAATATTTTAATTCTTCGTAATTATCTTAAATATGTTAATCAACAACATTTGTTCCTTTAAATAAAGCAAAAAGAATTCTGTGGGATATGGATAATAGCTATTTAAGAAACAATTTATAAATTTTAGGGTTTGATACGGTCGCTGGTTTCTATGGTCATCTTGTCTGCATACAGCAAAGAGGAATCTTGACACAAAACGATGCGTATCACTTCGGGTTACAGCATTAGGATCTGTAACAAATATTTCAATTTAATATCTAAATCTTAATAAAATTTAAACAAACCATAATTCTAAACCCAAATAAAATAGAAAAAAATGAAATAATCAGAAACATTTATTCTCTGTATTTCTGAAGACTAAAAAGATATTGTGATTTCGAAAATACTAATAAAATGTTAGCGTATAAATTCTTTCTTTCTTTAACACTGGAACATTTTACGCAATGTAGAAATCAACATGCCAAACTTTTACCCCTCTGGCTCACAATGTTTACGTGAATCTATGATTACGCTCTATTTACAATCATTGTAAACCGGTATATACAGTCTGATGATGAACAGTAATTTATCTACAAGCGACTTGATTATCAATTTTAATTGTCTTCAAGGACTTTCATAGTCATGCGTATCTAAATTAAAACCATCGCTTATAGTTTTAAAAACATTGAACTAAAGTCCGCTTCAACTTCAGTTTTAACTGTACAATCGGACTGCAAAGTTAACCCTTAAATACGCATTATTGTTTAAATACATTTAACAGAAATATAAATGTGGATGCTCGATTTTTATTATTATAATAACGATATTGCATCAAATATGATTACTTCGAAACGTTTGAAAAAATCTTGCTTAAGGGTTAAGAACGCCCACGGTAATTCTTAAAAGCTGTAGCTGGCTTTGTGATGATTCTGTTATTGGGTCGACAGCGAGATATATTTTTATTTAATGCATTTAATTATTTAAAAAAATGCAGTTCGCTAAATCAGTGATTACGAGGTAATCCGATATTGGATACTCCAAGCACACGAGCTCTGGCAGATGAGCTATAACTTAAAAAAAACTCACTCAGAAAGTTTTCCTGTAAAAGTAATAGAGTATTTGTATTATTTTATTTGGTTATTTTATAAACGTAATGACATTGGTGGATATCATTTATTTCTACTATCTTAATTTCAGAAGTAAAAAATGCATTCACTCTAATTAAAAGAAACTTATTTTGATCAACAATGTTAATTAAATAACTAGGAAAGCATTCAAATAGCAGTTGTACTCGTGTATGTAGGCAACGCATTTGACATTTAACCCCGCGTCGAGTCTGTTTCCAACACATCTATGATAGTTTACATTTGCTATATCATTGAAGTGTATACAGCTATTTGTTATCCGTTTTATTTTAATGTAGCAGAAAATAAAGTGAATAGAAAATTCATTAATTTTCTTATTGTACTGATCTTGGTTTTGTGTAGGTTTAAAAACTTAAGAACGAGTAATAGTTTAAAAATTCATCAAATGTTTTATCTTCTCTTCTTTCCCTTTCCTTCTGTAATATCACAGGGGAAGGGTAATTTGTCTTTTTCTTTTACTAGACATACATGGTAGCACAAGCCACATGTAGTTGTTACCAATTTACATTAAGTAAATGAAAGTCATACGCAGTGAGAGTCAAAATGGCGGGTGTACCATAGCGAATTAAGTTATATCACTTACTAAAAAAATGTAAAATGTACTATTTAGTACCTCGCTCAAAAAACGTACCTTCTCTAGAACGAAATTAAGTTACAACCACCATATTGACGTCAATAGTACATTTTAGGTACTTTATTTAGTAAGTGGTATAATTTAATTCGCTATGGTACACCCGCCATTTTGACTCTCACCATACGCACGTATGTTGCAACATTGTTGCTATTTGCATTTAAACCGACAGAACGTTAATCATTTTCGATTAGAGGTTAGAAATATATCCGTATACCGTACATAGCGTGTCGATGACTATATACTTTTATATGCATGATGTATCGCTTACACGTGGCAAACAATATGCGTAAACCTTTTAGTAGCTTGATTGAGGTTGTTGATCGTATACATAATTGTTAATTAGTTACTTTAGGAGGTAATGATTTCTTTTATTACGACTATAGAAGTAAATACAGAACGATTGCAAATGTAATTTTAACTATGTCATCTAAACTTTATCGCTCCTAAAGTACGAGACTCTGCTAAGATACATACACTATTAGGTATGGACGGGGCCTAAGTTATGCGGGGCCACACCCCTATACGTGCTTTTCTTCACCCGCAGGTACTCCATAGCAATGCATGACCATTCTCATTTGGAGTATGTAGTCTATATTCATTGTTATATTCTGTTCTTCATATTGAAATAATTACCATATCATGGTTTAAAAGACCTATTATTTTATATGTGTTCAATGAAAAGTCAAATAACAATGTTTTTTATGTTGTAATAGAGTTAATTATCCTTGTAAATATCGGTGTCTTTGTATTTTAGTATGGATTACAAAGTACAAGGGTTTAACCAATAACATGAATCATACCGTGCCATCTACTATTGCCATTTGCTGATATTAATTGACCCTTCCACTTTGTTAAATAAACACAAATGTTTATGGGAATTCCCGTGTTAAAGCTACGTTAAATGCTGAAGTATAAGTTAAGAATGATAAAATATTACTTGATTAGGTGTTCTTTTTTTTTCATTTCTTTAATTTCAAGATATCATATTTCAAGAAAATTCAAGATAAAATCTAATAACTGGGTATCCCTTATTTTTTTAATGATTTAAAATGCTGATGTTTTTGAAGGAATTATTTTGTTTTTAATTGGTTAAGTTTGTTTCTTATTACTTACTGACTGTTGCTTGATTTCAATCTCTGAAATCGTAATGTCTTAACAAACTAAACTTACAAAATTTAAATAAATATTTTAATACATGGTAGATACGTATAGAAACTCGTTTCGTACGAGTGTTGGGTAATATTGAGTATCTAAATGTGATTATGGCGAGTATACCCAACCGTTAACCAGTGGCCCAGAGTTCGAATAGTTTTCAATATATTGGTTGTATTCTAGACAAATTGCAAACAGTCTGAATGGTCAATTTACTAGTAACATACGTGGCTGCATTCATTGTTGTTCGTATTATTGTATAGTATCTATTGTTGCGTTGTAGTAAAATTGTGGGCTTCCACTGCTTAAAATCCTATAAAAATTACTTATCTCTGTTTTTATCGAAACTATTGAGAGGGACAACAGTATATTTTTTTAGATGTTTTGTGTCAGTGAAAACTCACGACATATTATTAGGAACACGTGTACTTTACGTGAATTTATTTGCATATCAATGGAGTGTGAAATTAATTTGTAAGTTACGAGCTTGAAAATGAATACGTTACTTTCACTTTATGTACTAGAAATAACTTTTGTATGTAATATTTATATTACATTTTTAAATATTTCATACTGATGAAATAATAAAACCAAATTAGAATTACTATACCTCCTACGTTTTTTTTTTATCTTTTTTATATGTTAATTTTCTATTATTATCTAAACGTATATTAAAAAGAAGATTTGTATTTTGTGATTTTATCTTTGAGTAACATAGGCTATTTTTATTTTTTTTTTAAATTTTACGCGGATGAAGTCGCTTGCAATACTTAGTAATACTATAAAGTACACGTTAATTGATTTACAAAAAGGTCGAAATCACGCTGAATGAATATATAATACAAGTTGAGGCCAACAAATGTAAATTGAAGTAGTGCCCATTTCAAATCGTAAGGAATTTAGTCATATTTGTTGGGTAAATAAAAGGTCTATCATAGTCACTTTATTTATTTCTAATTATTACTTCTATGATTAGTAGTAAGTTTGTATAGATCCAAATATGTAGAGCTATTGGTTGGCAGTGGTTGGCACGAGGGGCCAATGAGTACTCGTGCTTTCTGTGTGCCAAATCAAATGCCGTGTAATTACTTATTTTTGGAACTGACTATAATACTATTACTTAAGGCCAGATAAGCCGTTTATAATTTTTTTTAGTTCTGAGAACTGAACATCTGAGAGCGAAATCAACTGTTTAAATAAAGAGCGTTCTGTGACTTCCACTTTGTATAAGCTTACTTCTAAAATATTCTTATGTATTTTTATGGATAAATGAAAGCTATAAAATAAATAAAACAACATAAACAAAAATAAAAACCAATTTTATTTGAATATAAAAAAAATACAAGCTTAAACTAAGGTAAAAAAATGACGTGTAAGATTTAGCACGCAAGTGCAGTCTTAAATTATTACATTGTAAAGTATATTGAAATAAGATTACACGCAAGGCCTCCAAGGCTTCGCTAAGGCTTCCTAAAGACTGGAAGCATTGTACTTGACATACTGCTTCCATAATATTCTGTGATTTTTTTAATTTAATGAGCCCTTTATACTAACTTTTAACAATGCAAAAATAAAAACATGTTATATTGAAACACTTTGCTGCTATTAGATGGACCTGTAGTGATGCGACTGCGTATTTTATCGATATAATTTAGATAACAATTCTGCAGTCGTCAGACTCTTATCAGACGCGTGTTAAATACGTCATTGGGTAATCATCGGTTGATGTTTTTGTGATGGAGTCAATAACAACTAAGATTCCTAGAAATGTGTACGTGTAGTCGTCTCAAGGCCGCGCGAGAATAGCGCACATCTATGAATACCGGGTGAAACATTATTTGTTGCGGTTCTAGAGTTCCTCTAATTATACTTCGGCACAATGATTTCCAACGGGCAGCTGAGGTCGAGTGAAACGAGGGCAACATTGTAAAACAACGACCTAATCGATCCTGAGTTCCATTTTATTGGAATAATCCTTTGTTCTACATATCGATGTATCGTATCGACTTAACTTCACACTTGACTTTGGTTGTAAAGTTTTAAATTGATTTAGAATCGAAAGAAAAGTTGCTATAATTCATATTATTTCGTATTATTATTCAATTTAGCTTATAACTTTGATTATCCGCACACTTTTTAATTCAGGTTCTTTGTTGTTTATTAAATTAAATTTTAACAAGTGAGAGTAGTTTATTAGACAATAATGACATCAGCAAAGCATGATCTACAGTAATTAATTAATAAAGGTCACGTCATAGATTAACGTAATGGCCTTAGCGTTGTTAAATACCTTTTCTTGTAGGCGTACTTTATGTAAAGTAATTCAGTGTCTACAAAAAGTCAAGTGATACATAATATCAAGGGCATATACTGGAAAATAACAACTACTAGTGGAAGAACAATTTAAAAATAAAACAAAACATCTACATAAAAAGCTGTAATAAAGTACACATCATATAAAACATTTAAAAAATTCATGCCACAATATATTAATAACAAATACATTTATGAAATAAAAAATCTACTTATATCATAAATACTTCAATAGTAATGCAAATAACAATCCAAATAGAAGAAATAGGACAGGTAAATTATAATTAAATTATAATAAACACAAATATTCGAGCTTTAACATGAAATTTATCGACAATAAAAAAATAGTAAATTTAAAGAAATAACATATTATAAACATAATTAGAAAAATAAATATTGCTAATATAGAGCGGAAAAAGAACTGTTTTAGATGCACTTAGAGTTCATATGGTACGAATGTACCGAATTGCTTGGTACGGGCGTTCCGGAGCGTCGCTACACGTACCGGAGTGTCGTACCAGATAGTGCATTTACAGTATCAATTTTGCAATAACGCAAACTTGTCATATTCTTTGCAAACGCACTCCTGATACGAACTCCGGGACGAAAACAAAACCGTCGATATCGATAGTTCACGATTATGCCGCATCACTAAACCGTCTTTTCACAAACGTCTTTGGCCGTTAACACTAAACTACACTTTAAAAGTTCGCATCTAAAGACACATTTTACAAGATTTAATTAATAATAGGTTTTTAGGTATAATGGTTATTATATACAAAATGATTTTGTATTAGTAAAATGAACCATAAATTTGATCATGTAGTTATTTTATAAAGTGGATAATACGTACTCCTTTACCATAGATGTTTTGAATTTTAATATTTGAGTGTTATAGCGATATTTTTATAATGTGACGATTTTAGATTGTGTTGTAGAGGCCGGTTGTAAGCGAGAGTGTCTCCCACAGTCGAGTTTTTGGAAAGCATTCGTGTGAAGTTAAAATGATTCAAATGAAAGTGTGCGGCGAAAGCGTGACATCTTAATGGATAGCATTAATTTGTTAACGTATACAGAATTATAAAAAAGGTTGTTATTTAAACTAATGAAACTTTTTAGTTAGTTATTCTATTGTACGCCTAATAACTTGAATGGTTTGTTTTGAGTTTTGAGTTTTGTAAGTAGTTAAATATGAAGTCAATACTCGAATAGATTATAAAAGTTTCATATTTACAAAACTCATATGTAAATTAAAAATCCTACCACAAGCAAATAAAATTCCGGGCAATGACTTTTATATTGGTCATCTGTAATTTAATACGAATTATAATCAAATAGTTAGTAATACTTTCAGAACCGATTACGTGTCAAACATTATTAGTAATTCGATATTGTTATGTTGTGCTGCTTTGTCATACTGTTAAACAATCCAAAATACCAGTACCGGAGGTATTTGAACATTAAATAAAATATCATTTTGTAGCAAAATCAGTAAAACAAAATTAGAAACTGCAATGAACGTAAACTACATGTATCCGGAATCGATTTTGAATCGACTTCATAACGATTAATTGTAATTATCGAGTCAGTTGGAATATCGATTTGTGATAGTTATTGAGTATTCGTTAGAGGCTAGTTTTGCTTGGCGTTGGCACGATAGGTGAGCGCAAGTAGGTCATACTCGCGTCCTTGCGCTGTCGAGAGTCTGACATAGGCCTGCATCCACAAACAGCGAGGCGAATAGCTCGCTACTCGCTTGCGATATTTTATACGAACAATGAATTGATGTTTGTAATGCAAAATGCACTTTGGCGTTGCTCGTAGTTTGCGCAAACTTACGCAATTGAAACTCAACTGATAATTTCGACAACTTTTAAATTGAACATAAATGAAGCTAACTAGACAATATTAAAAATAAATTCATAAGTATTACCTAACAATAACGCTGTATGTTCTTTTGTAGTGTAATCACAGTTTTATACTTTCAAAAAACAAAGTACAAAGTAAGAAACGCTAGATTTTACACGATTATGATTTGCAAGTGAAATGATAAATATTAATATAGCAAGCGAGCGAAATATGATAATGCGAAGTTGTGCAGATCGAATAGTGTTCAGTTGCAGTGTGTGGCATGTCGTGTACAGAGTAGCGAGGTATGTAGTTGTTAATGCGGCCGCCTACGCGTGCCCCCGCGCAGTTGCAGTGCTGACGTAACTGCACTGCGGCTATTTCACACTAGCCGCTCGTTTAACATCAGCTATTTCATCCTATTTATACCTCAAACATCTAACCACCTTATTACCCTTACAAACAACTAAAATGTACATTTTAAAGGTAAAGTGAATGTACGTATTATGTCACGGTACCATTGAGTTATGAAAGTGGGCCATATAATTGTTAGCTCTGTGGCAGATAAGCCGTTGTGCAATAGAACACCGGCTGTACGATAAATGTGACTGATTGTCATTCACTACACACTATTAATATGTCCTTGGGCACATGGCATCGTTAAAGGGAACGTACGCTGCACGATTACAACGCTCTATGCAAGTACTCTCTGTACTCTAAGTACTCTGTATCGTGGATGATTTGTACCCACGAGGTATTTGATCGAGTGGCGGTGTGGCGCGAGGAATATAACGCTCCAATGAACACTTTCCCTTTCCTCAAAGCTACGTCACGTCCCACCACCGTTTCGGTTTCAACACGCGTTCGTAATTAAAGACATTTTAATCGACTCGGCTCATTCGATTCGATTTCATTTTCGAGCCGTAATCGATTGTAAAGGAAATGTTAATTAGTACAACGTTTTAACTGCACGTTACGATTATTGACCCAATCTAATGTTGAGAAGAATTGAATCATAATTTTTTAGATAAAACTGATGATTATTTTTTTACAATGAGTTTAAGCGAAGCCTTGAATTGAGTAAGGAAAATATGGTCGTGGATGAGATCATGCATTATTTATACAATGTAGATGCATGCGATGACATTAATGCAGTTATGAAGTACATGCGACAGACGTAACACGTGCACAAATAAGACACTAGTATGAGATTTATAATGTGAGACGGCGGCTTGCGATCCGGGCTAGACGGAGGTCGGACGTAATCTAGTTCAAAGTATTCCCGTGGACGTAGCGCAGGGCTTGCGCAAGCCGCGGCGCTCTAGGAGCGGCACTGTCACGCGCGGGCACTGGCACTGGCACTGGGCACTGGGCACTGCACAGTCGCGGCGGTGGCGGGCGTGCTGGTGCGGCGCGCGCGGCCGACCCACTGCGGCCCGTTCCACTTTTCCTTCCGGCGCGTTGCGAGTTGGCAGCGGCACGGCTTGCATAACCGACGGTTTCGCAAAGCGCTCGTTCGCCGCTGCGAGCTCTGCGCTCGTCGCACGGCGCGGTGCAGCAGCCGGTCGCAAAGCCGCCGCCTCACCTGTCCGACTCGACTCTCTTCCTACGATTTCACGACGTATCACTTTCGCCGGCCCCGCGCTTTTACTCCCCGCGGTGTTACCTCGCAACTCTGAGAGGTACGGTTGTTATCAATCGTTGCGGAGGTTGCACGCGCGGGAGATAAGCACGAAATGCATCGCTCAAGTAGGCCACCGTGCACTCTGCCATGCGGCCAATCGCAGCCGATAACCCGCCTCGCGCCTACGTACCATGTTACTCTGGATAATTGCACGTTTGGGATATTCGTGAGAGTCGTGTGTCGGTTACGATAATGTCGCGGGCCTCGGCCGCCACAAATAGCTGCTCCATTTCGACGGGCGGCCGCGGCGAAGCGAAAACATTACGAGATACGTTGCCTGCTTTATATTCACGCTTATACAGAAAACAATGTATTAATTAATTATTTATATATTTAGAAACGAACGACGAGCTCACGTAAAGTATATCGCGTCGAGCAATAATTAATTACGTTTGTAGCATTTTTTTTAGTAAAAAGTACCAATACATTGTTATAAAGAGTATTTAATGGAATTTCTAATAAATATATCATAAAAATTTTGGAGAGTGATTAAATGAACGTAACATCCCGTAACAAAAGGTTAACGTTTTGTGACGCGTCAATGTGCTTTAAAACTGCCGAAGTGCACAAACTGATATTGGTACAAGTGTCGCGTATAACCGGTGAAGTAATAAAAGTAATATTTCTGTGATGTAGCCGAAGTGCCGGTGGCATGCCGTGGCGCAAGGTCGACTGACTCACGCAAGACTATCCCGAGCTCGGATCACTGACGTCTCTCTTATATGGCACTTCGATTTGTAACTAAACTAGTTAAAATATGAATTGACTGAAATTCTTAAGCTGATGACAACTGCAATAAACTCTATACGTGTTTCATTGAAGCTGACAACGACAAGTGGGAAATACCTTGGGGCGTGGATATACGGATGTAATGTGACTTGTAGTTTAAAAAGTAACCAATTTAGATAACTATCACATGGAGGAGTTACATAATTAGAGAAGGGTGTTAATTAATATTTCTAATTGACGAAATTAATTTAATATTATAGTTTGTAAGTACATCATTAAATATATTATGCATTCAGCTATGCATGTATCCAATTGCATTGATGACATACATTCAAAGGACGATGCCTACTAATCTATCGCAATTTACAATGCAAATTGTTTATGACATATAATTGCATCAGATGTTTAGTTAATTTTAATTAATCTACAAATGAACTTCACTTTAAAATAGCTATAGGTTTCTTTAGAATTTTTTTTTGAAAAAAAAATAATTTAAAATTTCGAAAAAATTATGTGTCGTAATAAAAAAATTACAGATGTAGTTAGTATTAGATTTCTTAACTAATAATTCCTTACAATTTTCCACGGTACATTTATGATCCACGCTGTTTTTCGACTTTTGGAAAATTTTTAAAAGCGCAATCTTAGTAAGAATATTTACGAACTTTCCGTTTTATTAGAGTATCAATCGATCTATCGAAGTCTATTCATCAATATTGTAAACTACATATTTAATATTGAAAAGGCACAGCTGAGCGGCTGCAGTTACGAGGCTGCGCGAGGCCGGGCTGTGAATAGAATGAGAAGTATGCACACGATCTGCTAAAGGTCGCGACCAACTACACCGATAAGTACATGCATCGGTTATGTATTGAATCGAGTAGAAATATCTAATGATAATAGGAAATTGCAGCTTATTTACTCTAAACTAGAACGCGTGATATAAAATAGACATACAGCCTTACAAATAAACGCGGTATAAAGTTAAACTTAGGAGTAAACTGAGTGTAAGCAAAACTTGTACTAATATTTTGTTATTATTTGTTTGCGTTTATTTGTAAGGCAGATAGAATTTGAAAATTTCATTTGAAAAATAAAATTTTTATTTAAAACTGTATGAAATTACAAGAATGTCATGAATAAGTTTTTAAAACTATCAAAAAATTGAAATCCGTTTGAAGATTCAATGTAGTTTATTAGCAAACGAAAGAAAATGAAAACGTTAATAAAAATTAAAACGTTCTCGTTTATATTTGCAGGTAAATTGCTTCGTTACAATTATTAAGCTTATACGCCCGGTCGACTTATTGATTGGTGCTCTGGAGCGCTATTGGGGATATCGGCCACTTCCTGCATGCGCTAGCGTCCCGGGCCGGGCGGCGCGGGGAGGCTGGCAGCTCGCCCAAGGACGCCTAGGCAACCTAGGACGTCGCGGTCAAGGTCGGGTCACATCTAGACTTGCGCAATCGACCTATCAGAAATATGATTAAGCTAACCTTGAAGCTACCTATTGTATGTAATAAAGATTATTTTATTGATATCGGTCATCATTGATGTCAATAACCGTCTTTTTATCGATATCGATGCGATGTTATTTTGGTAATTTTTTATTTTATTATGCACAGATAAGCTAAAAATTATTGTGTACGTTTTACTCATCCATTTACACTATTAAGAAAAAGCATGAGCCAAAATAATATTTTTTAAACCAGCTTTAACGTTATGTCTAACTACAGACAAAATAGTTGCAATCGCATTCGTACTTTCTACGGATTTGCGAAAATTCTACACGTGAAAAAAACATATAAAAAAGCAAAGTAATGAGATCGCGTGTAGTTGCGAGGCGTGTCGTGAATTACAATAGCCGGGGGCGATCACCGCTGTTACGACATTAGAAAGCCACCACGGTCGACGGTCGCACCGGCGAAAGTTAGCATACGTGCGCGCGATGGCCGCGTGAGCCATGCGTGTACCGCTTACCGCCGCAAGATGTCGCTGTATAAGATGAAAGTGATAGCAAAACGCCTATTTAACCCTTGCAGTGGGTATACCTTTCAACAATTCGGATTAACTTTCAACACATATGGTTAATACGATAAACAAATTGTGTTTTTTTCAGGCATGAAAAAATGATATATCTCAATGTTTATAATTTGGGATTATTGTAATTGTCAGTAATGTAATATCATTTTGCTTGTTTACGTTCCTCAGTATTTATGAGATGAAAGTGATGGCCCAACGCCTACGTTTGACCTTTCCTCTCAACCCGGTTATATGGTTTTTAATTTTACTGCCTCTGCCTTTTAATATTGTGAATCAGATAAAATTTACCAAAAGCCGTGTTTATATCTTTTCCGTTGTCGAAATCGGTCTTCGATTCTTGTTTTTTTTTGTTAATTTCTCTTATGATTCAGAAATATTCAACTTTACGATCAGTCCGGTTGCAAAACAGTTTACAAGAAACTTGAGAAATATCCGCTTTATATTATAAGAAATTTAAATGACTATTACAACACTAACTACGAAATAAAAAAAATATAAAGCCCATAAATGTTTAAATATAAAAACAAAAACGAATCAACATTGCAGCAAATTAACTTCATAAATACAACTTACTTGTTTATGCTTTCCGCTTTACTTTTCATTATTATTACTTCGTTTCTATTCCCAGTAATTCCCTATCAGTCGAGTTTACAATTTAAACTTCCAATAAATTACATTGAAACAGCTAAACCTGAAATGCACTCGTGCTGTTCAAAGGTCGCGAGCGAATTGATTTATCTAGCCCTGGCCGGGTCCAGGGGGGTCCTGCGCAATGCTCGGGATTGCATCCTCTCCCCCGCCCTACCCCGCCCGGGACTCGCAACCCCCGCCCCCAGAGAGCTCCCGCCTCCCCGTAACCTTCACCGGTGCATCCCTGGACGATAGCCAGGTATGCACTCAGTAAAGTAATACGTCCTCACCTAAGTACGTCTATATTAATAAAGAGATTACACTGACTTGATAAAATCTTGTGATTTGCTCCGTTTTGTAACGCTCAGTTAATGAAAACATGAATAAAAATAAACTCAATGTGTTATGTTATAACTAGCTTTTTCCATTCAAATATTTTTGTATAGTTAAGCTCATCCACATCACGGATTTCGTACAATGTTAACAGATAGCATTTCTAATCATCATGCATAGAATGTTTGTGTACACGTACTGGATTTGATCCGAGGTCTCCATTTCCGAAGGAGACATATAACCAATCAGTTATCGTGACTCAACTATTACTTTTATACTTTAGACTACAATTTACAACACATTGAATATGTACTTTTCCTGTTAGCAATGATCACGTTTACATGTGATATTATATGTCAATCATTTGAAAATTCAAAGAAATAATAGCTATTTATATTACAATTAAAATGTTCCATATCAAGGTACATGAAAGGGGAGGAAGCGGGAGGCTGCCGCCCACTTGTCGAGCCACCCCGGGCTGCCTGAAGGCGGGGGTGGCCTGTCGTCAGATGACCTTGAAGCGTTATTTGAAGGATGCAGGGAACGCATCCCGGGAAAGCTATATCAATAAAATATGACATTATAATATGTAATGCAGTTTTCCTTTCGACATTCCTATTGATCTTTAAGGTATACACATATACATCACCGGGTTATAAACAAGTGCGTCGCAGAAAACGGTAGACACGTGAAACTAACGTTGACACGTAATTAACGTATACAATTTGCCGCGTACACTGAGTACTGACTACTGGTTCAGCGCTCGATGCCGTCGTCGCCGGAATGTGAGCGGTGAAAGTAGACGCGTCCGCTACCGAGAAAAAGAGTTTTCCACGACGGTTTCACCACGCGAGCAACAGGTGCGGCGCCGGAGGGCGATGAAAAATTTGTTGAAAACGCAATGTACATATAACACAATGTCGACGTGATGGTATCGCATCGATGGCAGAGTGCACGAGGGGGGCGTATTAAAGTGTGTTCGTTGCGGACGTAACGCGAGCGCGCTATCGGAGGCGCGGCGAGCGACTGCGGCGATAGAGTTGCACCGAAATAACTGCTCGGTGCAGCCCGGCCGCTCGATGCAGGCAGAGGCCTTCGCCTCCTCCCTCCCCGCCCCGACCCGCACCACCTCGTGCCTCCCCCCGCGCCCCACCCCAGCAGGTCACGGCTGCAGGTCGCCATGGTGATGTGGAGAGTTCCGCTGGGAGGCTCTATCGATCCAGCTGTTGCTTCTAGGCCCGGGGAGCGAGCGACATTGAACTTGCGATCTTTCTAGTCGTTGGGGTGGAGTCGTTATATAATTTCACATTAAATTTTCACTGAATTATGTTGATGCACTTCATTACTGATCCAATATTTTCAACACATTAAAACAACACAGGTATACTGAAAGTGGAGTGAAAGTCATCCAAAATACAAATTTACGAAAATCCAATTCATATAGAAATTTTATTCCGTGCAGCTGCAGTCGCGGGCAAAAGCTGCTGTGTGAACATTTTAATTTTCCTTTTGTCCAAGATACACGTAGTACACACCAAAACACTGATTTTATAGAAAATCCGCACCAGGAAATCTACGACGTTTAGTCTAGCACGTTACTGGAAGCTGAAGGAGCTATAGTACAGCCGGACGTATTGTCTTTCTGGTTTCCATTGTGAAAACACTTGTTTAAAAACATTATCTCGTACTTTTCATTCTCTTTCATAGAACAGAGACAAGTCTTAATACAAACTAAGGACACCTGCTCATTTCGCGAGCCTTTTGCTTCCATAGCGCGCTAGGACAAGAAGTCATTCGTCTTAACTAGTAATCGTAACGTATGTAGATGAAGTTATCAGCTTTTCTCTGTATCACAAAATGCATTTTATTAATTAAAAAAATCGTTATAGTAAGTACAGGTTGTGGTAAGTGTTTATTACCCTCGGATTTGCTTGCGACTGACAATTTGAGAATATGGTACACATTGTAATTGTAACATTGAAATATGTAACTAAAGCGGCGCAGCAACACTAAGGGGGTCTTGGTTTAAACAAATGGCTACTTTTATACGCCCATTATAACCTCCTTCTAGGTCTTTCGCCACGTGAAATGAGATGGAAAAACATTCAAATAATAATCATATTTCATACTAAAATTATAAAGACGTTTAGATGGATGGTTTGAATTTGTAGACTAAACGGCTGAATTTCCGTGCAATATGGTATTGATGTAGCATAGTGTGGAAGAACATATAGGCTATTTTCGTTTTTAGTTCCAAGCGGAGTCGCGGGCGTAAGGCAGTAGTGAATAATTGTATAATATTGTTAGGTCATATTGGTGTAGAATTTATAGTATCACGTGAGGGCCTTAATCGCTGCCCTTGCCCGCTATATTAATACGTTCACGTAACGTAGGGATGAGCCAGATGCCGCTGGCATCGACATTTGGCGGTGTCCCGCCCGCGTCCGGCCAAAGTTATTCAGACACGGTGGTGCCAAGACATTGTGTCTCCACTTTATATTACCTCAGTTTATATCCAAACGGCTAACATTTGGGCCTACATGTTACTGCCAAATTGTGTATGACGCTTTGTTACTTGGCCATTGTAATTCCCCCCGTACTTTTCATCTGTGTGTAGGTTCGCACTTTACACCGATTGTTTTATTAGATTTGCAATCCGAACCGATTAAATTGTCAGCCAATAAAAAGTCTGTGGGGGCTTTGTTTTATTTTTATTTTGGAAGTATTAATAAATGAAAGTTGGTACTTCATACACGTTCCATTACTTGTCTATAACTTGTACGTGTTTTCTTGACAAGGTTCGAACAAGGTATTTGTTGAATATTAATTGAGCTATTAGAATAATTGATACATGTCACTGTCAACCTTTTAGGTATCATACAAATAAGTATATCTAGCTGATACTATTTTTAACGATACAATATGTTAATCATATTTAATAAAGTATTTAGATAACGTACGAAAATGTTACTAACGTTGTACAATAAAGTAGAAAAACAATATTTGTTACTAGCTGTTGCGCGATTTTATCCAAAAATAAAAAAGTACTATATAATATGCCCGCCTACGTCAGCTACCCTTCAGTGAAAGACCGGTCGAAATCATTCCAGCCGTTTCGGAGATGACCCGGAACAAAAGCCGCTTGCGGTCCGACAAAATAAAAAAAATTAAATGACATTTTCGTAATCACCAATATCTCCCCGAAATCTGGGATTTTTCTTTTTATATTATAAACAGACAGTCCAATTTGATTATATGTAGAGATTTAAAAAAATCGCATAACTGTCAAAGCGGGTTCATTCGGCCACAAGTCAGGACCTGACAAAGATACAAGCACACATATGTACATACAACAACATTCATTAAAAACAAAAAATCTAAATAAAAATTACACTACGGTTTTACCATATTGTAAAACAAATTTTAGCATACTAATTTTTGCCCGGGACTTCGTACAGGCGGAATAAAACTTAACAAGTAGCCTATGTGTTCTTCCAGACTATATTATATCTGTGGCAAATTCCATCGAGATAATTAAGAAACATCCATCCGCACTTTCGCATTTAGATGTGTTAATATTAAGTATCTTTCCAAGTAGTGATCAACCAACAAATAATTTTACTAATTATCATTTGATAATAAAAGTGTAACTTAAAAACCTTTTAGCACCTTGTGACTTACGTAATGTTTTTTGTTTGTGCATTACTGACCTTTGCAGTTATTGCAGCATGTAAACTCATTTAAAACCTGACATCACAGCCATACTACTCGTTTTGACCCACGATATATTTACAAAAAACATTTCTTTTATTACAAGGCGACGAGCAAGCGGCTACTTAAATTCGCCATAACAGCGAAGTAACCGTCACTTATAGACTTCTTCCTTTCTCAGATGCGTTGCATACTATTTGACATATTAGGCCGGAAAGAGAATTTTTTATCTGTTCTATGTTTTTCTACGATATATGTATACATTTTAATTAATCGTACCGTTATTAAGGTAAAAGAGGTTCCTAATCAAATTATTATTATTAAATAATAAGGTAGCGAGCGAGCACTTTTAACATGGCAAGCTGTAATGCGGTGTCAGGGCAAATTTAATAAGTCTGCAGCTGTTACTATGAAACCGCACAACATTACGTATGGAACTCTTGTATATTATACTAACTCATTGTCAGTCCCCTAAAGGCCATAGCGTGAAGATAAACACGCTTTTACTATTTATCGAAGAACTAATAAAAGCTGACTTGTAGGTGTCAAGTTTTATAGTTTCCGAAGGCAAATAAGCAAACCTAAATTCGCCCAAATAGCGAAGTAACCGTTGCCCATAAACATCAATGCTTTGATTACCTTATAATCCTAACCATATGTTTTCTGTCATACTAAATTTAGGGAAAGAACTATAGGGAAATGACCATGTGTTTTAGTGTGTGAGCATCGCCAGTGGAAATGCACACTAAAATAAATGTATGCTATCGTTTGCTCCTACATCATGTAAATGTAATACCAATAATAGATATCAAGTTTGGCAGAAGTACGAAGACAAAACACGTGTCTCCATCTATTATCTTACAAAGTCTATTGTCATGTCTAGTGCAGCTCTCGAAACTTCAGTTGCAGATAAGGTAGTGTAAGTAAAGAGGATTACATAAATAATATGTAGATATATAGACATAATGTGTAACATATACACGTTCAATAGCTAGTTTTAAGCGAGGATTTTATTCGATGAAAATTCAAAACAAACCCATCTCCGAATATTAAACATAAAGAATGGCTACCTTTTCTCTTACAAGTTTTAATTGCGTTCATCGAGACAAGTACCAGCTCACCTACATACCCGATACGGTGGCTCAAAAAAAAGTAAAACCAAGACGCGTTGCCCGTAAACAGATATCATCGCGACTTTCCCTCGCCGCAAAATACGCGCGTTTACCTCCAAATAGGGCTGCCAAATGTCAATAAAAGTGGATTCAATACTAAAAAACAAAACACAATCAATTAAATTACCATTTTTGTGAACCCTTGATTCCTTGTCGGAAGACGAAGAAAACTATTTCCCTAGGTCCTTAGCAGCCAACGACATCTAGTGACTTGTATCATAACACACTAACCCGAAAACATTCAAATAACCGAGACTACCAAAACCGAGAATTCGGGTTAAACTCAAAGAAGTTACAACCCTATCGAGTAGAGCCGAGCATTCGACGTACGTTTGCTTCTTGTAATATAAACAACTTCATTAAGCACTACCTGCGCTTGAAAGGAAAGTATTCATCCGCACATGATCATCTCGTTTCTATTGCAAAGATCTTGGACGCAAATATATAATTCATTCGATCTACAGATTCCTCCTAAAATAAAACCAATACTTTGGAGTCAACAATCCAAGTGGAAGACGACAGACAATATAACATTTAAAGGTTATCTATCTTCTATACTAATATAAAGAGGAAAGATTTGTATTTTTGTATGTATTGAAATAACTCAAAAATTACTGGGCCGATTTTTAAAATTCTTTCACCGTTAGAAAGGTAATTTATCTGTAACATAGACTTTGTCTAAATTGTCAAATTTAAAATTGTCTAAATTCATGCGGCGAAGTCACGAGCAACAGTTAGTATATAATACAATCCATAAGTAACTACTCTGCATTCATTTGTGTACAGTGTTTCTAGTACCATATGCAAGTTTTTATGATAACCACAATACACGAAATCCTTGCAATTTTACCTGTTGCCTTGTTTTCGTAGATTTAACTTTACATTAAACGAAATAAAGAAAATTTTGATAATTCAGATTTATTTCATTTAGCTGTCTAGATGAAAGTCGAAGTCATAGTGCATTTGAGTATTAAATTTATTTTGTTTTTTAATAATTATTTCTTTTAGGTCACTTCTTTAACAGTATTTACAGACAAGGTAAACTAGGCGACATCTAATTTATCAGTTGAATATGTAATATTGAAAATGTAAAGGTAAAGATTTTTTTATATTATAAACATCTCCATTTATTGCAACTTAACTATAAGAGAACAGAATATTTGATAGAAAATACATGCATTGTATAATAAGTGGGTTAACAATCGAACACTCCGGGGCAAAAGGATATTACGCGAAGATTATTAAAAATAAATATAAATAGACCGAACACGTACAATACAGAACAGAAATCTTGCGTATGAGAGAGGCCTCTATTTTTACTATGAGCTGAACCAAATCAAATTTTAAACATTTTAAACAAGTCAACCTGAACTTTTCATTAAATTTCGTGTATGAAAACATTTCTAGAACATCAACTGTCTATGTTCTTAATGAAATTTAAGAACATAGACAGTTGATGCATTTACAGCATTTTCAACGAGTGTTTACTAAAGTTGTACAAAACAAAACTTAAGTTTTATTTGGAACAATGTATAAACTTCTCATGGACAGAAAGAAAAAAAATTGTTTTAAGACCTATTCGATAAACATGTACATAATCATAGCAAATAAACCGATGCAAGTTGTGTTATTCTGTGTTAATTTTATTACTCTTTTAGTATTTAAAAAGAATATAAAAACGATACAGGATTGCTTGTTGCTCGCAAGACTCTTCTTTTTTCTTTCGTTTCATAGCGATGGTAATGATTTTCTTCAAGTTCTAGATTCTTCTATATCTTCTATATAGTGGAAGACTAGAGAACAACTGAGATACCACCAGCTGTGTTCACTCGACCTAATTCCCGAGAGAGCACAGCGTGGCACCCGGTCGTTCAATAGCCCGAAGATCTTGCACAGAAGTCATGATGCCGTAGACCAGCTAAATAAGCCAAAAAATCATAGACAACTAATTAAAGTTCTGTACGGACTGTAAAATATGAAATTGTAAGTTGTTTTTTTTAACTTTATTCATGTTATTTTAATCAAATAAATAAACGTACTTATTTAAATGAAAGCAAAAGAAAACAAATACATAAGTAACATTTTATGCAAGATTTTATGAAAACAAGAGAAAGTAGGTAAAAGCGACCTCTATGAAGTAAAAGGTAGACAGAGCCATCTGTGTTCCCTGCTATACAATATGATTAAAACTCAGGCATTAGGTTTCATTTCTCTTTCACTATTTTCCAACAGATGGCTCTGTTCAACCTGAAATTATTTCTCGTTGAAACTGTACTATAGCTTTTTTATTAATGTATTTAATTATATAATACGATAATTATACTATTTCAAACACATAAATATTCAAAATATTATAATAGATATCGCAAAGGATATAAATCGGACCGTTTATTCACATTTTTGAGTGTTAGAGCATCGATAAAATAATACGATGCGCTAAAACCACAATGACTTGACAAGACGGTTATAAAATTAAACGATAGTGTTAATTACAAAATACTTACATGCTAGTTTTCATAATACAATGAAGTCGTTTATATTTTTTTTAAAACCGCTTACCAAGTTTCAGAACACGTCCTAAAGAAGTGACCTTATGGAAGGCTAGGCTATATTGTTGTTCAAAAAATCCAACTCGATGCACTTTATTTTAAGCATGACTTCGATCGACCATTGACATATAAAACAATCACTAAGAACTGATATGCGTATAAAGAAAACAGGCTTACGAATGAGTCCACAAATCGAACACCACTAAGGTAACCATCCAAGGTATCGCAAAACTGGTTTCAAAAACAAAACAAAACCACACCGTCATCCTTCACCTAAAGAATCTGACCTATATACCTACTTATAAGCTAAAACTGTCGTGGTATTTGATGGGGAACGGTTTGAAAAATTCGCGAAGGAACGCTAAAAGAGGGGCCGGAGGGGGGACCGCACAGGGGACGCGTCCTCCCCGCGCCGCGCCCCTCACACCGCCACACGTGCCAACCTTGACCTTGAGACGCACACATATACCCTACTGCACTTGTCAGGCGTTGAGTTTTGCTCGGAATGGTTTTATTAAGTTTTTCGATATTTTTAATATTTACAATGAATCTAATAATGGTTTTTCTTGTAAGATTTTTGACACTGAAACCTATTTAGAGATTGCCTACTTTTTTTTAAAATGCTTTTGTGTTTCTTTTGCAATTTAGAGGATCTTGTAGTAAGTAGAAGCAATTATCAATACAATATAAATACGTTAATAGATAATTTCCAATAAACACTTGGAAAATAATTATTTAGTTAAAGAAAAGATTTGAGAAAAGCGATTTCCGAATTGCTATACGTTACGAATTGCGATAGTTTATCTAATCTTGAAAATTACTAAAATATCGTCATAGGCTGAAATCGTTAAGTTTTGTTGTAAATCTTAATACGAAAATTCGTGTTAAGAATTAAATAAATATGTAAGACAAAAAAATATGAACAGTTTTTCACAAATTGATTAAAGAATTGAATAAAATAGAGGTCATTTATAAACATAGAAAGACCATTGTAATCATCAAACTAAGTAACGATATCTCAATATCTGGTACATTTACCTTTATTATTATTATTAACAAAGGTAAATGTACCAGATATTGACAGTTTAGTGACAAACATTCCGCTGATAGCATTTCGTTCAATGCAAGCCGCTTTAAAATTCGGATGACGCGAAACCTAAACCATTTACATCAATGTATTAAATAACAATAATAATGTACATTATCGCATATAAAGTTAACAGTTATTAAACAGGAAAAACATAGCTCTTTATCGAAACGGGCGACATTCTGTGCATTCAATACGTGACAGCCCTATCGGGCTGGTATCGTCACGCGTTTTGTTATGGTAAATTAAACGAGATATAAACTCACCTCGTTATGCTATCTGCCGGCAATCAGCCAGTGCCTGAAATAAAAAAAAGGATTTTAAACATACAGCTGAAGCTCTTTGTATTTTTTTCTAGTTTTTTTTAGTAAAGGAAAACGGGGACTTCCAAAACTAAAGACAAATGACGATCGTTAGTGTTGACAAAAAATGTATGTCGATTCATTTGACATTTACTTATTTGTAATTATAAAAAAAGTTTTTTTAATAATAATCCTAGCACTTTCTCTAATTATTACAAAGAAATATTAAAACATTCCTTCAAAAACATAGTTGCACAAAAACTGTATGACTCGATTCAGAGTTACACATGACTTACAAATATAGCACAGACTGTAAGTACGTTTGAATGCACAAGTCCCACCCAACTGACTCACTGACTGACTCGTTCATGCGTCTTTTTATTGTTTTTCAGTAGGTAACAGAAAATACCTATGAATGCAATAGTTTCTTTAATATCTATACTAACAATTTAAAGGGAAAGACTTTTTTTATGTATTGAAATAACTCAAAAACTACTGTTTCGATTTAAGAAATTCTTGCACCATTAAAAAGCTACTTTAGCAGTGAGTAACATACGCTATGTTTTTACTCTTTTTCTTAATTTCACGAGGAGGAAGTCGCGAGCAACAGCTATCTATAGTAATTTTAGAGACAGGATAATTGTGACGTTCAATATTTTACGATAATTTAAAAACGATGGTCACCTTATATACAACTAGCTTTTACCTGCGACTCCGTCCGCGTGGAATATAATAAATCAAAAGTGAGTAGCCTATGTTTTCTTCCTGACTATCCTCTACATCTATACCAATTTTTTTTTCGGGATCCGTCCACCCCTTTAGGTTACAAACTCTAACAAACATCCATCCATCTAAGCTTTCATAATATGCTATGATGTAAGCTTCAAATTATATTAAGTAATTTTTAGTTTTTGTAGAAATCTATGATTTTTTATTATCTATACTTTAATATTTTTAAATATCCTTTGTTAGTCAGTAAAAATGTAGCGGGAATTCTAAATATAGCCATAAACGATCGCTAGTACTTGGTTTTGCGTCATCTGCCCACGCTTGGGGGGTTTAGGAAGGGGTTCGGGTGGGGAAGGATTTGCGCATGCCCGCTCGAACACCCACACTGGATAATGTCAAAGGGCACTCCCGGGGAGACCTGGATGCCTAGAACCCGGGCTGAGCTAAATTGATTTACACGGCCCGATTGCGTAACACGAAGCACTTCGATATACAGATAAAATATACGTAAAACGGCAATATTATACGGCAATTTGTTGGAATAATTAGTTTATATTTTATTTGTTGTGTTTTTATAACCTGTTTACAGCTTAGTTGGGATTAGAAACATGAACCATAGATAAAAGATGTGTTAAAGACAGTCCGTGTTGATGAAAATATTTTAATATCAACTTACATGTGCGTAATATCCTAAATGTGTAGAAATATTCACATAAACATATCAATCATGCCTTATCTTAAAATTATGTGTAAAACCACGTGTTACGGTTTACACCACGATGATTTAAGAAACTGCCTCTGTCTCAAAAATTGGTTAGTCTGTATGCAATCACATGTTTTTGACTACTAATTCATGCTATCAGCGAATACGTGACTATGATTTTTGTCTAATGTTTTGTAAATTTGTACACATTCACGTTATTCTTTTATTTACAGACTAGATTTCGCCCGCGACTCCGTCCGCATGGAATTAAAAAAAAAAACAAAAGTAAGTAACCTATGTGTTCTTCCAGAGTTTTTTTTATAAGAAAAGCGGGCAAACGAGCAACGGATCGCTTGATATTAAGTTATCCGACGCCCATGAACATCCGCAATGCCAAGGGTACTGCAGATGCGCTGCCGGCCTTTAAGGGAGGAGTAAGCTCTTTTCTTGAAGGCCCCTAAGTCGTAACTGTTTGGAAATACCGCTGAGGACAGAGTGTTCCACAACGCGACTGTACGAGGTAAGAATGTACGTGAAAACCTCGTCGTTGTGGAATGCCAACCATCGAGGTGGTATCGATGATATTTGGCACTCTGTCGACTCGTGCGATGACGGAACTCAGCGGCAGGTATAGTTCCAAACAATTCTCTACATCTATACCAAATTACATAAAAATCCGTTCAGCCGTTTAGGCTTCAAACTCTAACAAGAATCCATCCATCTAAACTTTCGCATAAATAATGTTAGTACGATAGACGTTTACTCATTTAAGCATATTATTACTACAAACAAAAATCTTAACTATATATTATTGGTTTGTACAACATTACGTTTCACACCTTACATAACAAATCGTGTTAACATTGTCAATGTTGTATTATAATCTAATAATAAAAGTGGGGGCCCGGTAGAGTGGAAATCCGATAGTGTGGTAATGCTAAGGCCGGTCGGCGATATCGTGAGAGTATCATGTTCAATGTTACTACGCTAGTGTTGTAATATCCGGCTTCCACTTTGTCTTGATTTGATATACAGCGGGTTTCAAAAACATACGACAAACCGATCAAATAATACGCCACGTCAAATCAAATAATGTCTATCGGTCAAATATTACTACGAAATGCACACTAATCGACATCGGAATTTAACTAATTTTTAGTTAACGTATCAAGTTTCTTCTCATTTAAGATGGTGTTACATATCTAAATGTTTTTTAAGTATTCGGTCGTATGAGATTAATAAAAAAAAATCTTTGGAAAAATCCAAAATTATTGTAAACAATTTTTATTTAGTGATCGAGATGGTTTGCAAAATTTTTTTACCTGACCGTCTTAACGTTTTCGTTGTCGTCGTACGTTTATTGCGCATAGTTTTTACGTATGTGGGCTTGTTAAGTTTCGATTGTTACCACTTGGTGCCTAAACGGCTGAACCAATTCTGATGAGTGACATGACATTCTATTCGTGTTCCCCTCTTGAGTGTCATAGTGGGTACAGGCTGTAGTGTTTTTGGTTTTTATAAACTAAAAGTGTTACTTATTTTAGGATATACGCCATCTCTAGTTTATAATTACAATGGTTTTATTTAATGATAGATTATTTCCAACTTTAACAATTACATATTGTTTTGTTAAGGTTAAAAAAACATAACAGACGTGTTATATTTGAAAAAATCTTACTTTGTTATGTCTAGGTGCTGTAACTTCTTACATAGCAATATTATCGCGATAACAAAGCAGTTAGTCATTGCACGAGACAGGAATGATACTGATAGTGGCCGTTTTGCAAAGATAACCACAATTTTAAGATACTTTCCATATTTGCAAATATTTGTCTATAACATATTTATATGATGACATATCAAGTAAAGTCTATTCATTCACATAACATGTTGATTATATTCGTAGAGTTGAGTTTCAGGAACTTTATTAATTTTTCAAAATACTTTTTTTAAAGTGACTAAATAAGACGAAATCACACATAGTGTCATAAATTGACAACAAAGATGAACCAAAGTGTGCCATCTATAAAAGAATAGAAACGCTTCTGACGGCGTATTTCTAACCCCGCCTGCACCATTATGACTACATAAAACGTTCCGTTTTAAATTGCAAGCGAACGTGCAGACGAGTAAAACAGAAATAAATAAGTGTGGTGCAGTTGGCAGCTCTGTTGCTAGGCGCGTTCAAGGTCTGCCCGGCCCTGGCCCTGCCCCTCTCTGCCCCCCGCCGCGCGTCCCCCTCGCCGCATGTGCAGTGCGCAAGCTGCATTCGTCCGTGCACAAAAGCCGCACACGGCGCTCGCAAAATGGCGCGTGTTTACTAGTGTGCGAGTTACAAGATGGTCGATTTATGTGATATTCTTAGTTCGACGTACACGTATGTGTATGTGTATGTGTATGTGTATGTGTATGTGTATGTATGAGATTAAGAAATATATGGAAACTGCCGTGTTACGCAATATCCGTGATGCACGCATGCATGTCAGTTGCTAGGCAACGGCAACCGGATATAAATCATTATATTTTATTATGACGTCAGACTATATGTTAAGTATACGGCTAGAGAATGGACATGTTATGGAGAGATTAAAGTTATAAGAATGAATGTGGATGGTTTTAAAGGAGAGGGGGGCAAAGAAAGTATGGATGAATACTTGAAAGTGGATATGAGTAAGGAGTCAAATCAGACAAGGATTAAAAGACATAGAAAACTGGTATTATGTACTAAAGAAAAACGGTAGGGGATCAAACTTTATGATATAATGTTGACAAATAACTAAAAATATTTTAGTATCAAATACGATAAAAGTGTCAATGACCTATTGAATAAATTTTGGCGCAGGTTAGTGAATTTATCGAACATAAATATGATTCTATGAATATAAAAGATGGAACTGAATATAATGTCGAATAATACTCCAAAAAAGTTAAAACAATCATTTTATTGTTATGATTAAATGTGCCTGTAATCAAATAGACTTTAAATTAAATGAACGAATAGATTTTTAAAATGTAGGGTCAGTATAACACGTGGACACAAACGAGGGAAATCCCAAGTGGAAAAATGATCTCATCATGTGTGGTTTAATATCACTGGAAATGTTTTAGCCTATAGCTTTATTAATAACGATTATTTATTATTAGTAACATTTATGTGAAATATTAATCTAAGGTTTTAGAAAAAAATAATTGTTACCTAACAGTTTATGTAAGTACTAGCTTTCGCCCGCGACTCTGTCCGTGTGGTATTAAAAAAAAAAAACAGAATGTGACTATGTGTGCTTCCAGACTATCCTCTACATCTATACCACATTTCATCGAAACCTGTTCAGCTATTTAGACTACAAACTCTAACAAACATCCATCCATCCATCTAAACTTTTTCATTTCAGTCAGGCACAAAAAAAATAGTTTCGATCACCTGATTATCAATGAATGTAATTTGTCATAAAAGTTCACCCAACATAAATGATAAAGGCGTCTTATATCTTCTGCAATATTTTTACACGTGCTCATTCGTTTGACTCCGCTGTGACTAATGCGAACGTTGTAAATAAACATTACACAGTCCGCCATATTGTCCGCCATGTTACCGACGAGACGTCAATGTGACGCGCCTATCAGCTGATACTAGGATGACAATATGGATTAAGAAAAGTAGGACACTACTATTAAAATTAAATAGAATTGAGACATAATGAATCTAATATGTAACAACGTTATTAATAATTTTGCTTCAAGAGAAAGTTACGTTAAAATTGTTATATAAGATGTTATTGTCCAAACAACTTTAAATATTTTACACTGTCGTCCAAGTTTTTCGAAATTGGATACACCGGGAATTGTGTTTATATATTATTAGTATTATTAAAGTGCATTCTTATATTATCATCAGTCAAGCTCATTAAACGTCCCCATTGAGGCGCTCGTAACCTACCCTAAGTCAAACAATGTGAAATTGCTGACGGCTTACTCCATGAACTATTCATAACCGAGGTTCTAATTTTAGTTCACAGTAATGAAACAATGAAATAGGTTTTATACACATGCCAAGATCGTTATTGAATTTCGGATGTTGACAGAAATGTAAACGTCATCTACCTGTCCTTATCCCACTCAATAAGGTAGGCACACAAAGTTTTCGTCCTCCATATCGATCTATCTTCCGTAATAATTTTCCCGTTTCTTACAAAACTTGTGTTTAAAAAAGATCCTTACTGAGCACAAGGCTTCTAACCTCTCGATTAGAATCATAAAAGACCGGGGAATTGTGATACCAATTTTCGTCTGCGAATGAACTATTTCTTTTAAAATATAGTTTAGCCTAGGGTGACAATAACTTAGACAAATTAAAATTCAGTTTAGGTTTCTATCAGTAAATGAATCCTATAGATAAATTAAAATATAATTTTTGTTCAAGTGGTTAACCTTGCGCTGCGTTTATGACTACAAAATGAGATCGAAAATAAAAACTTCGCATTTTGCAGCAGTGTATCAATTGTAACGCAATGACGCACGTAACAGATACTTTAAACAATATAGATATATCTTAATGATATTAAACGAGATCTGATTTAATGTATGTGTTGTATTGGATAATTGTTATGCAGACACCGCGAGCGCGAGTTCAAGGTAAAGCTATGATGTGGGAGGCCACGAGCCGAACGTATGTGGAAAAATATTTCCTTTTGTATAACTATTATGTTTTATATTTATTTAATTTTGATAAATATTTTTTTCTTTTTACAGGACATGTTATAATGTCGTTCAATGTGTTTTATTTTTTACAATGTAAAATAACCATTAGACACGTACGTTCGTGTATAAACAAATCACAATGACACATAGAGCGGAAATAAATATGTTACTTGTCATTTAAAATTCTTAATTTATTTATTCTCAATAGGATGAATCTCATCTAACAAGAATAATGTTAGTTATTAGTGTGGAAGGGTACACCGGTAGAGGTAGACCTAGAAAGAGATGAATGGATCGCGTAAAAGGTTATATGATAAAAAAGGGAGTGATGACTGAGATGACGTATGATAGTTATGTTGAGGATAAAAACCTAGTGCGTCGATAATACGGGAGTAGGCTAAGGAGAAAGAAGTTGATGATTTGTTACTCAATGGAATTTTAACTTGGTTTTTAAATTTAACTTTAAACGGAACAGAAATAATTTTAGTTGGCTTAAAGAATTTTTTTGGGACACATTTATAACATGGTCACTCTATCAATCAGGGTTTTAATAGTCTGTAAAGTGGTTGAATATTCTTTATATTTATATTATATTTATGTAGTTAAGTCATGTGATTATAATTCATAACAGTACTATTCTAAATTACAATCATTAATTCCTACAAAATTACGTCTTTCCAAAGTTTGCTTATAATTGGCATGTTAGCAATCTCATTCTTGTGTTTGTACTGAAATCTACTTCAGCTTTTTAAGGTTTCATTCCAATGAAACGTTTTGAGATCTAAAATTAACTCTTCGTTTATACTAGTCGTTTATATAATGATTTCAATATGGAATAAATACTAATAAAAAAATAATATGTTATTAGTTTAAAATAAAAAGACTTTGTTATTGTCAAAATGCAGTTTCCTAATAAGAAATCGTCTTTAAAAAGAACAAATTAAAAAATATACATCTAAATATTCATAGAAGTATTATTTCCTCATATTTTTTCTCATATCTTCAATGTAGGCAGATCATAGGTATTATTGTTAGATTGAACATTTAGCAAGAACGTAAATAATAACTCGAAATTGCATTTGCACAATGTTTAAAATTCTGTTTTCATACGATTATTTACGCAGGAACCAATGAATTGTAAGTTAGCATTCGTAGCCCAGTTAGCTGGCTAGGCAACGAGTCTGGGATCACCCGATTGCCTTGAACTCGTCACTTGGACATTTTTTGCGGACCGTCTCGAACAGGATACGAGCATTTCGGTTTTAATCTCGGGCCCTTTGTCGTTTTCTTGATGCCCTTGATACTCTATACGAAAGTTTAGACAACAATTTTGAAATTCTGAAGTTGATCTCGCGTAAAACTATGTGCAATCTCTTGATTAACGAGTTTTTAATTGTGGTAGAAGAACGGAAGGGCAGGGGGGGGGTGTTAAAGAGGCCAGTATGTACAGGCAACACATGAAATTATCAGATCCAATCAGAGACCATCAAAGCAAAATAAAGACTACTATCTTGTCTGGTTCCATGAAGGTACTTACTACGTTATTTTTTTCTAGATAGAGATATATTCTAACAATCCTTTTACAAACTTGCCTGTCTCGTATTCTATGTTCCAAATATCAAAATGGCGGATAAATTGCTCATTGAGATGAATAGCTATGTACCCACAAAAAAATGTACAAGGCTAATACGAATGTCGGCATAAACTAAAAGAAATACCTATGAATTAGTTTCTCAAATTAATAATGATTTTCCCTTCTTGCCGAGTCTTCGTCCATCCGTAAAATAACTCACGTTTTAATATGACGTCCTTAATAGTCTATTACCATACATATTATGAAATATTGAACACTTTGTCATAATCACTATACACACTATAGATATAGACAAAACTAAGACAAAGTCAACAAGATTTCATCTATTGGTTGTCTATCTAATGCCTAAAACAAATATGGCTACTGCTATAACCTAACGTCATTGAAGGTTTTCCTCAAATTGCCACATTTCAATATTAAAGTCTTTAAAGCGTGAAATAACCACCAACGCTAAAATAGTTCCTTGTTGATGGAAATTTTGAACAACATCAGTCAGTTATGGTACTTACCGGATGGGGCGGTGCGTTTATGAAAATATTGCATAATCTTGGGCCGCGTCCGACGCGCTACCGTCAGCAAATCACATGGTGTGCACCAATCTTTACACGTTTTGTTGGCCGCCATTGACACCGTCTATGAACTTATCTGGAGGACTATTGGGCCGTATCAGTTTAGTGTTGTTGCGGAAGTATGTGATTGAAGCGCGTCGGTGTGTGTGTATCGAACGTCGGCAAGGCACTGACGGCTGCGAACGGCGGCCGGCGAGCGCTCCTGCATTGCGGCGCGCAGGCGCACTCGCGCGCGCATGACCTTGGCATTGAACTTGGCAATGGGCCGGCGCGGAATCCCCCCGGCAGCGGGGGAGGGGACGCAGTGCACCGGCAGCTGCACCGCTCCTCCCCCGCAGCGCGTCCTCTAGCCTCCCCCGGCGGCGCCGCCCAACTCAACCCTCCTCGCTGCCTTCCAGCTTAATCAATCATATAGGATCAAATCGGTATCTCACCTTTACTAACTAAATGTCAGCTATATTAGGGTTAATTCTACGGAGTAACAGCAAAATAGACACCACCTTTTGTTATGTGTTAGAAATTTTTATATTCTAACCTGCGTGCTCCTAATTCCTAACCTTAACAAACATTCTTCATTTCTATGATACTACTTTCAGTTTGAGACATTCCATTCCTTCTGTTTGATATTATGGTTAAAGCGTTTTCGTTGATTTTATCACTTAAGCCTTAGATTGTTATACCTTCATTATTTTCCTACGTTTTAATCCTTCTCACTACATCTTATTTGGTCTGGTTTCCACGTTATATTCTAAAATAGGCTCGCTAACTAGCTGGTGTCATGATCACGGTAAACAAGGGCGATCTAAAGGTTTGGAAAAAGGGTATCAATGTGGTACTTTTTAAAATGATAATATTGCCGCTTGTTTATCTGATCCCTTTGTAAAACTGTCGAAAAGTGCGTCTATGGATCAAGTACAAGTTAACATTTTTTGTCTAAACTGTTTCCCCCTTCCGTGATACCAGGGTATGTTGAAACATAATTAGTACTTATTAAGTGTAACTTCGTTGAGCCGGTAAGGGAACGGGTTGAGTTCGGCAGGGTTGGGAGGTGTACACGTGCCGGGTGGCGGCGGGTGAGATCGATTCTGCGCATGCGCGCACTCCCGCCGCCCGGCTATATCGAACGAGCAGACCGTTGCATATTGCATTGCACATAAATCAACATTTATGTTACTGTATCATTTCTTATTTTATTGTTTAATTAAAGACAAATTTGTTGGACTTCTCAGCACACAAGACCCTACGTTGCATCTGTTTCCAATATGATTGATGGCTTAATATCTGCTAACTTCGTAACTTCGGTTGCGTCAGAATGCCACGGCTATCTGAATACGTAATTCCATAGCCCGCTGTTGCACCTAAGTATAAAGAGGGTAGGAACTATTGCATGGATCACACTTGGCCAGTTGCGTACCAGTCATTTATTGAGCATTGCTGACTATACTGGCTATGTATGAACCGGGCACATAGTTTTGAATAGGTTGAATTAGTGTCGTATATTTGTCGAAGTCGTAATAACAAAAAAACATATGCCGTTCTAACCATGCCGAAGAAGAGTCTATTAAAAAACGGTGTGATTCTAAATTATAAAAATAGTTCGAAATATTTCAAATTCTATATTAGTTGTTTGCACAAAAAAATTTTTTTGCCTTTATCCGTTCTTAAATCATTGGTCAGATTTTGATAATTTGACATGATGACCTAAAACAGCATTGGGCAAATAAAGGCTGATGTTGACGATAAAGTACCAGCAGCTTGCATACATGTACTAACTACATACTAGTTACATTGACTATGTTTTAAAATACAATGTCATGGTTTTTATACTCCACGTTCATTCTGGTAGTTCTTTGAAAAGGTAAAAACAGCCATTATTCAATACATTACACAAACTGATCGGCATAGAGGCTCGAGTTATTTGCATCGTGACTTTATCTATGTGAAATATTATGAACTCGATAACCCGGCTATCGAAGTAATAAATACTATTTTATCGAATCATACAAGACATGAAAATTGCCTATTTATATTTATAACTAGCTTTCGCCTGCGACTCCGTCCGTGCGAAATTAAAAAAAAGCAATACTGAGTAGCCTATGTGTTCTTCCAGGTTATCCTATACATCTGTACCAGATTTCATCGAAATCCGTTCAGCCGTTACGGATACAAACTCTAAGAAACATCCATCCATCCATCCACCCATTCATCCAAACTTTCGCATTTCTAATATTAGTTAGATTAGATGTTACGACTAAAGATGCAATATGTGTAGTACAAGTAAACAATTTAAAAATTATGAATGTATATTTAAGGCTAATAGTGAACGAATATAGACTTAAGAAGTAATAGTTTTGCTTTATTCAATCGTTTATAAAAATTCGACAACTAACTCACGGTTAACAATATTTTTTTCAAACATCTGCTTTAACAATTACATTGCTATGCTTCTTCGTCAATCAAAACACCCAAAATCTTACGTTAGTACGAGTTACGAAAGTACAAATATTCCCTCTTGATAATATCTTTATAAATGATTCATTCAAAGCAAATACCAATTATTCTTAGAAGTAAAGCTAAAATAACGTCAGTTCAATTTCTTTTCCAAGTATTCGTAAGACAAGTTAAGTAATTACGTAAAATAAGAAGTTTTCTCGGTAGAAAATAAATGGAAACCTACACCCACGCTTCCTTTCATATTTAAGGGTCTTGTTCCCAACATTTCGATCTCAAGTCTTCTTAAAGGTCAAAGGTTTTGCACGCTTGTTTCAAACGCGAGCAAATAGAAATACTTATACGTAAGTCAAGCGGAGTACATTTCGTAAGTTTTGTAAATTAGGCTTTGACGTAGGTAAGGTTGTGTGGGTGAGGTATTTTTATAGCAATTTGTTGCGTAATTTGTCGCTAGGTGTCTCTTGGTAGCAAAAGTTGTGTACATTACTGTAGTGTTGCAATTTAATTAATTACTAAATTATCATTAGATTAGAATCGTTCATTTTTCCTTGTGACTCTTAACGTTTCTTATTCAAACTCAACTATGCACTCGATTCTGAGTGTGGCAGCGTGCAAATTAGCTGGTTATTATCGGAAGTGGCAACCCCACCTTTGTAGGGTTGCCACTTTAGATAATAAAATTATACATTTGCAAGATGCTTGGCGTAACAATTTTTTTTCGCATTATATCTCAATTCGAGATACGAAATAAAGATTTTGAATGTAATTGTTAGTTACTGGCCATTAATAAAAACATGTTTCGATTCACATTTATGTAGAACGAGATAAGATTTAAATAAACAAAGAGGGAGGTTTAAAAAATAAAAATAGCTTTATAATTTGAACATTATACGATGTCTGTGCATATCTCGTGGCTATCGTTGTCACGTAGCCTGCCTACAAACTGCAGCTTTGTCAAGGTAGAGGACACTAGCCCACAATTTGTTTGATTTATTATATCTACTGAATATGTCATATATTTTTTAATACAAGGGTAGCGCACACGAAGTAGTTTTAAACAAAATATTTTGCTGACGTCCAGCTGACCAAGAACAAGTACGAATGAAATTAATAAATATTTAATAAGAATTCGAAGCTATCGTTACGTCTGGCATGAAAAGGAGTAGTATATCAAAAATCATTTTTAAGAATAAATAATAATTATTAAACTTCCATAGTTCAGTGAATACACAAACTAGAATTTTAAGTTAAACAGGTAAAATCTACCTCTCGTAGAGATCAGAACTTAATTGAAGGATCTCATTTATAAATTACGTATTGTAAAGCTTTTTCTTTGATATAAATTTTCAAACAGCCACCCTGTATAATGCAATCCAAACTTTATGCCGGCTCGCGAGATCGCACGAGATGTACACAATACTATTAGGTCGACTAGACATAAAAGAGGTGAAGGCGAGTAACATGATCATCATTACCCGTCTATATCAACATCTTCCCATCGTAGAACCACCATCCCATCTACGCAATCGTGGGCTCCTAACGAGCCGCAATAAAGTTTGAATATTCCAATACCGTATCTGTCGAGTTTTTGCGGCGGGGGTGGCAGGTTGGCAGTGGGTGTTGGGGTGATAGAGGGTAGGCAGGTAGGGCGGGTGAGTGGGGGGTGGGCGCCGGGTATGAGCGGGCGTGGGCGCCCTTGTCCTTGCGGGAATCGATAGGCGCGCGCCCTGACGAGCTCAGCTGGGTTATATATGTAAACACACACCAAGTGCTAAATGTCGACGCTTATATTTTTATGACATACGATTGTACCCGAGTCTCGTTTAAAACTACCACAGATGTTATAATGCAGTATGAGATGTCATATAAACAAAGAGTAACTGTTACCTTTCACTACCGAAACACAAGGAGGAAAACTCGAAAAAAGAGAACAATATTTCTTTAACCTACTACGATGAAGCCTTAGTAATAGTTTAGGTCAGCAAAAAAATCGGCTTCAAATTTGCCTCAAGGTACGTTATGTATGGTATTATTTTATGAGTTTAATAAGATGTCAACGTACAGGAAGTGACTTGTTAGAGTTTACGGCCACTAGAAAGGGGATATATAAATGTCACGTGATGTCCCACCAATACCGCTCTTCTCGCAAATCGTAAAACTCGACTAAATACATTATTACGTCAATATTAAAAGGAGGCTTTTAGTGCTGTCAACTATGAGTACGCCCTAACCTACTATATCAAGGTTTGTGTACGAATGTCGTTGGATTGTCAGTGCAAGTTTTACGATGGTAAGTAATTGAAACCCAAGAAGAAATAAATAAATTGAATTAAATGGTATGATAAAGTGAGAAGCCGTGCCGACTGTACTATACACTACAGCAATCTCGGTCAACAAATGCCACTGTGACGTCATAACTGGTTCTTCGTTCACGAGACAAAAACGCGCCAGTCACATGAGATAGAAAAAAATTGTTGAAACTGTTAATAAAAAATTTAATATCTGTTTTAATAATAGGGGGGATTTAAGTTGTAACATTAGTTACTTTAATTAAAATATTAATAACTTTTTTTTTTAATATTGAACATTCGATCAAAATATATTGTTTAAATTAAATACTCATATTTTAATGTTTTTAATTCGTATGTCATGTTAATGTTACTTATTTTATGAAAGTAAAAACAAAAACCCAATCCAAAATACTGAAATCAATAATCAAATTGACTTTCTAATATTTCTTAATCTGGTCATAAATGTCGGGTACAGCCAGCAAAAATAAAAAAAGATATGACAGATAATTTTAAATAGGTACTGGCTGGTAGGAGTGACGCTTTTTTTTATTTCGCCAGCAAACATGGCGGCGATAGACAACAAAAAGAGGTCGCATTCGGTACAACTTTAGTATCGAACATGAGATTCCTCATCGGGTGAATAACCTAGACGTAATTATATTTCTGCGAATCGCAGTTGGATAGTTTTGAACTTTTAACTACAAGCTTTATTTGTACTATCTTGGACGATCTAGAACATTAAAATATTCTACCAAGAAAAAAATAAGCGCCGAAAGTAAAAAGATTTCGGGTATTCACGTTCGAAATTATTCCCGCACTAACTGGTTAGGTTCTTTCTTAGCTTTTTGGTGTAAAATAACCGTGAATTTCCACTGACGTAAGACTGATATACAAATAATACATTTGTATATCATTCCTATTATTCTATTTAAGAAGACAGATGTTTCTGTACATGCTTTTTGGCAGTGGAAACAAAGAACACAGTCAAGGCGGTCAATTAATCGTAAAACCGTAAGATGCAGAATTAAGTACTCGTACCAGTCTGCATGACCGGATAAAAAACCCCGATTTTTTTTTATTAAGCGGCGTTAAAATCGCAGGACTACTCGGCGTAGAAAACACGGTGATGGCAAATATGCCGAAGACCAACATTCACCTTGGGCAAAGCAAAGAAATAAAAAATATTATGTGCAATTTTGTATGGTAATATATAATAAATCACATTTATTTTCCGATAAAAATATTACGAAGTTCTTGCATAATCGATTCTCAAATCGTTGAGAAAGGGTGATAGGAAAAGGTCTTCGAGAGTCAGGTATAAACACCAATATCTGACCATTTAACATTTGAAACCGATGTAGTTTTTTTGTTTGTGGGCGTTAGACCGGGTTCGGTCGATAGAGGGGGTGAGCAGAGATGGGACGCCTACGTACATCTACCTCCCCGCATCCCACACCTCTCGCAGCTTCCCCTGACCTACATAGAGGGGGGTAGCTACGCTTGCGTACATCGCTTCCATAAAGATCTCGATAATAGAATACATTTTGATTTGAAAATACTTAATTCCAAATAGGAGCGTTCCTGGTATCCGCCATTACGTGTAGCAGGCAGGTATGACTTTAATATATCTAGCTATCTTTTGTCCGCGATTTTGTCAGTGTGGAGTTTAAAAAAACGATTCCATCGAAATTTGTTATGCTGCTATGGAGATACAAATTGACAAACATTCCATCTGTATTTCGCAATTATAATATTAGTGTGAAGTGAATATAAATAAATTTACATGGATGGCTAATAGGACTATGTTATTTTATATTCATGATTATTTTCAATACAAGATAATTTTTAAACGATAATCATAGAAAATATACCTGCTGTTGCCCACGACTTTGTCCGCGTGGCGTTTAAAAGTTCCAAACTTACGTTTGCCTCTTTTTACACGATAAATTTGAAGGAAGTCTGAAACACCTACTCCTTTTATAGAACGTATTATTAGTAGTTCTGCGTATTAACAGAAATCTACCGATGGAAGATTTCAAAATTATTTTATTAAAGTATAGAAAACATGGATTTCACAAGCTACGTAAACTTTGATAAACTTATAGGAACTTAATGAATTAAAGCAATTACTTAAAAAAAAAAAAATTGGATAACGGGTACAAATTTAGCCTGGCACTGAGGCAATCCCCTTAGTAAAGCAATGTAAACGAAATTTTTCGTGCAATATTAAACTCTATTGTAAATCAAGAAAGTTTAATTTAGAATTGAGGCAGTACTTAAACTTCATTGGCTTCGATTGGATTTTAATCGTTCATTCCGTCGTCGTGCGAGAAATATCACAGCGTTTCGAAATATTATTATGTATATCCACTGCTCGGTTTACTTGTCACATGTATACAGGTATCATAAAGTAACAGGCAATGTATGATTAAATAAGTAAAATGATAAATTAAGAAGTTCGCTAACAATTTAAAGGTGCTAATAAATAATATCAGAAGTTTCAATTTGATGTTTGTTTTAAGTAGTATTTATTTATATTAATATTATAAAGAGGAAAGATTTGTATTTTTGTATGTATTCGATTCACGTAAAAACTACTGAACTGATATCAAAAATGTTTTTGCCATTAAAAAACTACGTTATCAGTGAGTAACATAGACTATATTTTTCATCCTTTTTAATTGCACCTGGGCGAAGTCGCGTGTAATAACTAGTATGAAATGTATTTATCAAAAAAGGTATTGTTACACTTATACTCGATATAATCTTACCAATATTATAAATGCGAAAGTTTAGATGGATGGATGTTAGTTAGAAGATGTCTTCATAACCATTAAACTGATCTTGATGAAATTTGGTACAGTACAGATGTAGACAGCCTAGAAGAAAACAGGCTACTTACTATTTTTTTTTAACACCACACTGACGGAGTATTGAATAAAAGCCAATATTTTATATGTTAAATTATCCATCGTTCTGGTTTACCGGATAATGCTAACGTAGTGTGGGTATGTCATTTTTACGCCGACGAAAGTAAAAGGTCTTAAAACACGGATATGCGGGCCCTCAAAAGTACTCGAATTACTGACTGGTAGTCTTCCCTTCATCATTTGCGACTTGTTGAACCAAATGAAAATGATTGCGTTATAAGCCGCAATACTAGTCAATAACGTTAAGAAATAAAATACATATGAGGTCTCTCCAAAAAAAAAATGAATGGTGAGCCTCCCTCAACCGACCTGTTCCGATGTTATGTACTTTGGTTCTCAAGTCCAGTACGACGGTAACGTTGACCAAGACGTAAAAAGCCGAATAAATGCAGGTTAGATGAAATGGCGCCAGGTTACCGGTGTGACTTGTAAAATAAGAATGCCTCTTAAGCTTAAGCGGCTACGCTAGATTATGACGACGAACTGATTAATATTTTAGCCCAAAATCCCAAGGTCAACTTTTTTACGTAACATTGACGTTTTTTGCGTCATGCAATATTGCAATGACGCATATTAACACGCGCATCGGTGGACTTATCACAAATATCCATGAGAACGTTTTCGTAACGTCATCGACAAAATTTGTATAAGATTTATGTAGCGCCCCTACCGGGCGTAGAGTACACTAACAATCTCACAAATGTCGATGACGATACAAATACATTCACAACTCATGCAAATATTCGTGATAGATCCTCTAAGCGTATGTTCGTGAGTAAACGTAGTATGTACAAATTTTTGGAAAAACTGTGAATTCGGAACCGTCCCCAAATGTAGATAATTGAAAAAATTGATTTAATCGAAATAATGTAAATAAAAATAAAGCGTTTTAATGTATTGCACATGATGGTTGCTATCTACGTTTTAAATCTATCTGTAAACCGAAGAGGTAAGACGTCTAGAAAAGTAAAAAAAAGTATCTTTAAAAACGAACATATACCAACCGGAACACAAATCAAAGGATATGCTCTCGTTCATATTTTTTTGTTTGGTTACATAATGCTACCGTCTGACCTAGGGTTGTCAACTTTAATAAATAGAACCGGACACTGGCTGCGAAGAAATAGCAACCACGATTTTGGCGAAAGACACCACTAACTTTGGACCATGCAAACCCGAAGAAGTGGCAACCCTAATCCTAACTGATTATCTTAATGTACTGACTACAACAAAAATGAAAAACACATGTGTCCTTGGAGTCATGAATAGATTCATTTAAATACACTTCAAGTTTTTATAAATCCAATAGTGTGTTGTTGTAAGCCGTAAAATGCGAAAACATTGCCGTTAATGTATTGTTAGATGGTGAATTAAAATCAAAATTATTGTTCAACTGACAGAATTACGAACGAGGTCTTCCTGCTATACGCCCAAATAAGATATTAAGTACAATATATTAACTTAAGAGGTGTGAATATTTACGATAAAATCGTTTGAATTTGTACCTAAAAAGATCTGCATAAAGTTTAGTTTTGAATTTATCGTTTAGATATGAATAAGGAACAATACAAGTTATAAAAAGAAATCAAAGGATTATTTGTTTTAGCTATGAATTGTGAACGCGATGACGTGAGAGGCATGTTACAGCGCAAGGTGATGTGGCCAATTATACTATAGGTGTTACACGAACAACAACTACTCGCATTGGTTTATAGCGAATAAATTACAGCACATCTGCCTACGCGAACCTCCGTTGTTTACATTGCTATTCCGACCAACTTGTATAATGCAATTATATATGTGAATTGAAATCGACATCTATGAGCATATACTATGGTTTCCGGATCACATGAATGCAATCAAGCGACACAATATTTTGAATCCATGACTAATAACACAATAAATGTATAAATACCTTACAAATGGCTCGTCCCACCGGTTTGCTTTCACTCCCGGCCCGTATTGCGCATTTATCCCTATAGGAAAGGTGTTTCCAGAAAGAGGGCGCGCAAGAGACCAGCCGAGGCGGCGGCGCGCGGCAGAGTCGCGCGGCCTCGACCTTGGCCGTCAAACCAGCGCATGCGTCCCGCACCGCGCCCCGCGCCCCGCGCCTCTCCCGCCTCGGCCCCGCCGCCTCGCCAATTATGTCATTATGTTTGCTGCTGTTGTATTGCCAAACAGAGACGCGCTCCGCTGGACATAGATCCAGATATCAACTATGTTTGCATCTCATTTCTATAAAATCTTATTAGACAAATGTTACCACATTAGCTTCGTAACATTTGCACGTTACTATCTAACGTATGTATGTATCTAGAACCATCACATACCGACTGAATGTAATTTTGCAACAAAGTACTTGAATTAAAATTGTTGCCCTTTATTTGGTCACCTTTGTCATTATTTTCAAGAAAGTAGATCAAAAGACAACGTTTTTTTGAATAAACGCCTGATGATTATAAAACATTTTGAAAATATTAAAAACCAATAAAACCAGTAGCAGTTAGCACGGAAATAGGTATTTGTACTACCTACTACAATTATCAATATGTACTGATTGTTTCCTATTGAATTAATTTGTACAGAGATAAATAAAGCAAATGCGATATCTCTATCAAGTAGAAGAGGCAGTAATACTGCAAAATGGTACTTGACACATGAAAATACGACAACAAAATTAAATCCAATAAGAATTTTCAATCACAGGTAGATAAAATAAATTGAACTCAATATGCATTTTTTAATAAATATTCTTGTAAACATTTTGAAATATACATTTTTCCAAACTCCTTAATTGTTTCATTTAATTAATTTTTACAATAAAATTGTATGATTATTTATAGTGACATCTACTGACGAGTTTATAAAATTAGATGATCATGGAACGAACAAGGAGAACTATTCGCCACAAGATGGCGTTGTTTGCAAACCCAAGTAAAACCTGGTAAAAGCTTCATGCAAAGCTTTTAGTTTTATAAAACGAAAACTTTGGAAATGGGAGTGATGTAAATTTTATATTTGATAACTCATAAAATAAAACATAAATGTTTTTAGCATAACAAGCAAACAACAACCAGTACAAAAATAAACCTAAAAAACTGTACAGGTAATTACCGTACGATAATTTTAAAATACTGTCTTTAATTTTTAAACGAACGGATTTTACTAAAAAAGTTTCGCACTATTATTGAAGATTATTTTGCACTCATTACAGGGTTTCTATATTTTTAGTCAGATTTTTCTTAATACAAATAGATTACATTTTGGAAATAACGTTGGTTGGAGACGGGAGCCTCTGTCGATGTTCTTGTACAAATCCTCGATTTACAGTTCCTTTGTCTGATTCTACGTCACGAGAGCTTCGGTTTTCATGTGTTTTCTTGGCACTGAAAAGAAAATAGTTTTTCTATTGACAAATAGATGGCGCAATTCTAAATGTGAAATTGAACTATTGCCATTTAATTATTACACCAATTTAATGTATTTATTTTATTATATTTTAACACCTTTCTCATATCTCATTGGTATAAAGTTTAATGTACTTCAGATTAATTAAACTAAAAATAAATCTAAAACTTATGTAGAAAAAAGTTGTAAATCTGGTTTAGTCGCCATCTGTCGTCCATTACCGTCAACACTATAACCGCTGAAAAGGCAACAAAAACGTGACTTCAGTAGCTTACATGTGTTTAGTACACTTCAGGTGTTTTGAATTTAATCCTCATTTGGAATCGCATGTTAAATGCAAAGTCTAAACGAGTCAATAAAATAAGTAATTAATTAGTAAGTAAGTAAGTAAAATTTACTTACTTCATCATGAAACACAAATTAAGTAAGTTGTTAATGGGTAGTTCAAATACGAGTAGAATGTACAACGCTCCGATGGTTCCTATTACGACGACGCCTAACGTCTCTGTAAACTGGAAAAAAATGTTATTATCATTTTTGTTCTATAAAAAAGCGAGTTCATGTCTTGCATATTACAAATTCAACTTATAATCTTAAATGCAGCATTTTAATCGACAATTGTGCGTAAATTGCTAGTTGATTTAAGAGCTGTTGTGCGATTGTCGATTGTTTCGCAGGCCATTCAACTTTTTAGTAGCTGAAATAAGCTCATAAGAATCAAAATGTGACTAAACGGTTGTGCGATTGTATAGTCAAAGGTGTGCGTGTGCTCTAAATTTCGAATTAATTTATTTAAAAATGTTTTCACGTTAACATGCGTTACTTGTCAACTTATTTTATGCTAGAATAAAATTTACGACAATTCAAACGATGGTTTTGTCATAACCAATCTATTATCACATCAGGTGACCTAGTACTTTGCGAGATAGTACCTATTACGTTATTCATATTACTTTTGTGCAGCGCCCCTATCGGATGTAAACTACAACATATTTTGTTGATAACGCTGTAAATAGTATTTCCAAATGTTTGGACTAGGCGTAGATACTTAGTACATACGTATATGAAAATGTCGGCGCGCTGAGAGACTCTGGTGCTGTAAACGTTGCGGCTTATGATAATGGCGTGCGTCAAGTACAGGCCGTAGCTGAGTCGACTTAGCGGCGCCCACGGGTACCAGCTAAGGAAGCCTTTAATCAGAGCTGAAACATAGATAATACGTTAGTAGTAAACACTTTTTCTCCTTCTCTACAAAACTCTTCCCTCATTCAAACTGGAGGTTTTGGTACCCCCTGGGTCTATCTTTAGATCCCACTACCATTCTACATTGGGAGCGTGTTAGGCATCCGGCATACACTTTCTTAGGACGAAACGCGCAATTGCTTCTACTTCACGCCTGTTTTTATGTGGTTGTGATATTACACTTTGCGAGCGGGTCATTCGTGCTATGTCAGATGCTGGATGCGAACTCTATCATCGCGAAACTTTCGCATTTATAATATTAGTAAGTTAAGAAAGTCATATATTCTTTGCCAGTGGCTAAAAGTAATTTAGGAATCCCTTATTGTAGATGTCTGTTAACTCTTAGGTACACACTTGCTGACTATTAAATAATTGAGATTGTAAGTATTACTACTTACGTACGTGTCCCATAGAGCAACACAAGACCAGTAGTGCAATAGAACTGGCGAACAGAGGGCGCTCGAGTGTAGCGTACACAGTGCCGGCTACCAGCTCGTAGCTGCGCCACACGAACGTCGCCCCGTATAACATTACGCCGAATGTCATCACTAAAGATATGCAAGTGCCCAATACGGAGTATTTCTGAAAATAACATGATCAATATAAAAGCAATATGAAAGGTGACTATGATACGACCACAGGCTTTTCCAGATGGTCAAAACACCTCTAAGAAATTGTAGTCTACACTAATGTTATAAAGAGGAAAACTTTGTTTTTTTCATTGTAATGTAATAACTCAAAAACTACCGGGCCGATTTCAAAAATTCTTTCATCATTAAAAAGCTACGTTGTCAGTGAGTATTATGTTACTGTTATGTAATATGTTAGCCTATGGGCTATGGTTTATATTATTTTTTAATTTGACGCGGACGGAGTCGCGGGCGAAACCTCGTATTTAATAAATATCTTGTCTGGTGTTAACTTCGCTTGAGTCGCTGCACAAAACACAACATAATGTGTAGTTTGGCGTGGCGGAAAGCGAGAGGGAAGGTGCTGCGCAACACGCCAATAATCTTGGGCCACCAAGATATTTGAAAATAACCATACCTCAATAGTTTAAGATTCCTTTACACAAATTCACTAACGCCGTGGACTTAGTCGAAAAAGGGTTTAAACTTTTACTTACGCGGGATATTCTTTTAATATTGCCGGTGGCTTTGCAGTGAGAGAAGTATAGTCCGCTGAAGAAGCCGACGAGATAGGCAGCGTAACGCGTGTGGCTCTTTATGTACGTCAATTGGAACTGTCGCTGAATTCTTGGATTTGATAAGAAACTGTAAAAGATGATGATGACAATTTACAATTTAGTTTATCGTTGAAGAGCAATGGAGTAATGCTTCTTGACTTGTTCAATAACTACTGAGGCTTATCACGAATAATTGTGAGAATATCTTGGTAACATCATCGACAAAATTTGTATTAGATCTGTATAGCGACTTTAGCGTGCCAAGAGTACACCAACAAATCTCATACAAATTTTTAAAAACATACTCACAACTGTTACGAAACTATTAATGATAGACCCTCTGTATTGTTTTCTAGGATTTATGATAGTCTTATACGAGTATATTGATGAACGCTGCAAGACGTAAAAAAAAACTCATTATCACGTTCCGTTTTAGCCGAGCGTGTAAGCGAGAACGCGGAACAAACGACAGAGAGGCACGATCGCCCTAAGAATTCTGCTTGTTACGTTATAAGGTAAAATTATCTACACGGACTTATAATATAGAAAATGTATACATTTTGTTTTCATCGTTAAAAATCATTTAATTTGATACAAATAAAAATTCCATTCACAAAATTGTCTTTATAAGGTAACAAATAAATATTGTTTATGACCTGCGTGGAGTTAGTATTTGCATGTTATCTGCAAATTATTGTGAAGATAGTCATCTCTGTTCGTGTTAATGATATTTCCTTTTTTAATTATATCAATTAAGTGATTACTAATCATGTTTACGTAGTTAAGTTGTAACAATTGTGCGAAGGAAATATTGCGCTAGAGATGTAACGCAATTGATGTTAATTATTGATTCTCTACAACGATATCAGTTATTAATATTGACTTCAATAGATGACTTTACTAACAAATCCTGCTTATAAGATTATACCAAATATAACACAAAAAAAAAAAATTACAATTAACTTAACGTCCTTATGAAACATGTTACTATTTAATCTAAATTTACTTACAAATTATTGCAAATATATTTACAACCGTTCTCAGCGCCATCTATAATTAATTATTGCTTAACCGAATACTTTGAGACCCATCAGACGTCCTTCTCCAGGGGGATATTCATCTCCCCTGCCTTATCCTACTCCCGTAGGGTCGGCGCACCGGGTTTTCGTCCTCCAAATAACTCTATCATCCGTCATCTCAGTCATCACTCCCTTCTTGATCATGTCACCTCTACCTATACCGGGGTCTCCACATTCATAACTAAACGTCCTTCTTGTTACATGCGTTTCATTCCTCCTTATACCAATACCACGCTAACCTTTTACTCCTTAATTTCTTCATTAATATTAACAAGAGATATACGATTGCACACGTGTTTAAGCAGTGATTAATTAAAAAGGTTACAAATAAACAATACTAAGTATTACTTACTCATACGTGAATAGTTGTACAGGTGGTAGATTGTTGTAATAGTTGACTAAAGCAGGTGCTATCAAAGCACCGATAGACACTACAATGGCAGAAACGACTCCTGTCTTCGGATGTGTCTTGTACAACCAGTACAGTAACAACGTGACCACGAAGAAGTGGAAGTCGCAAGGGATGTACCAAGATACAACAATACACTAAAACAAATTAAGTTGAAAATGTTAATTGTATTGTTGTTGATGTTATTTTTATGACTGGCAAGTGTTAAGGATTCTAGAAACTTGACTTTTTATAAAAGAAAAATATTAATTAAAATCTGTTAATCAGAAGCGAAATTCTAATGTTTTAAACACACAAGTTTATTTTCATACTTTCATCTATTTTGTAGTTTGGTTTCCCAAACATTAAACTTACTCTATTTCGATAGTGGACAATTTATGTTTAGATTATGTAAATTAACGTTATTGTATAGAATTAGTTTTTGATGTTTTATATAATTTTATGAATTAAAAAGAAAAAGATTAACCGGGTTGAAAAAAACAATTGCTCACATAAGTCAAAGTCGATTATTGATACGTTCATTTCTGTTTAGGTTAATATATGATCAAAAAAAATAAGTTTATACTTTTTCATAATTAAGAAAATCATTAGGTACACATGCAATATAAGAGGTATTTAAATAATAAAAACGAATTAATTACATTTCTTTACTATTTACCTTGAGATATCAATGGCGAGTATAAATCATACATTTATAATTTAATGTAAGCCTCATTATCTTCAGAAAAAGTAACATGCAAATGTATTTTGTGCTGATAATTATACGCTAAAATTTTCCACGACTACGTCAGAGCGGAATTAAAAAATCAAGCATAATATATTCCCGACCTTCCTATACCGTCTAGTCAAATTGAACAAGCTGTTTCGAAATAACCCGAAACAAACGTCGCCTTGCGGATAAGCAGACATGTTTTTCTTTCATAAATTATGTCAATAGACTTAATAATAATTAAGAAATTGAAACCAAAAATTTCAGTCCGAAAAACATCCATTGGTTACTTCTAACTTGTAACATAGTTTACATCATGAAAGAGTAGCTTTCGCTCGCGACAGCATCCGCGTGGAATTAAAAACAAACAAAAACGAGTAGCCTATATGTTCTTCCAGACTATCCTCTACATATATACAAAATTTCATCGAGCCGTTTAGGCTACAAACTGTAACAATTATCCTTCCATCTATCTAAACTTTCACATTTATAATATTAGTATTAAGTATTATATGATTTGTTGCTTACAATGTTCTCGGAGTCGATGTAATTGTTGAGCATGAGTAGACTGAGCCACCAGTTCTTGCGGCACTGGTCTGTGTCCAACGCTACGGCTCTGCTCCACAAAGGTCCTGACCCCGTGAACGGGTACACCGAGCAGACGTAGAAAATTAAATACGCGTAAGCAACTGCTAATCTGTGAACAAAATTGAATAACTGTATTTGTACAAATTGATGTATCGAAATACATTTTTTATTTCATTCCCACACCGAAAATTAAACAGAGGCTATCCCGATCGTGAGAACGATTGCATAACGTCATAAAATTTGTATTAAGTACGCCTTTGGTGGGTGTAAAGTACACCAACAAATCTTATAAAAATTTTGTCAATGCCGTTATGATTATGTTCTCGCAGTTGTCACGCTTTTTGTTGTAAACCCTCAGAAAGTCATATTCCATACATTAACGTTTACTACGTTATTTTACTCGTATAATTTTTGTTACTTTGTGATATAGCTAAAAGGCTTGGACAGATGTATGAAAACGTAGTAACTATAACTACTTTACATACCTTACATATCTCTTGAGAATGATAAAAAATAAGTTGGGCAGCTTCTTGTAAGCCGATATTGCAGTTGCCGAGAGGAAACCCGATAAAAGAAAAAATGTATCCACGAACAAATCGTTGTGCAGTATTAAAAGACCACTTAATGAAATCGCAACCTGTAAAAAAGCTTACATGAGGGTACTCATAGTATGTAATGGTCGCAAAAAGTTTTCACAAATATAGAATCATTGAAGGATGTTCACTGAATCACTGTTATAAACATCTCGATTGTGGTAAATTTAGCAATAATATTTTTATAAAACATGTTTTTTTATAACGTATCACCATAAAAAGCAGACGTTACAAAATTTGAGGTAATATCCAAAAAAAAACCCGCTAGCTTAAAAAAAATCTCGTGTAAAAACAACCATGAAACTCATATCCTTATGTGATTTGACGCGCCAAATGCTACGACGACGCATAAATAGATATGCAATGTGCCTGTTTACTTCGTTATTTTATAAAATAACATTCTATTATTAATTTACATACGTTCTTGTTTACGCCAATAAAAAATTAAAAATGGGATTTTAGGAAGTGGACTGTAAATCCATAGGTCACTGATTCATATGCGACTCGAAGGACCAAGATGTACGGTGTATCCGTACATACGAAATAAAACACCGTAGTTAAAGCTTTGCATAATTTGGGGTACCTTAGCAAACTCGCTGATAGAAGTGTTTGTTACCTTGTCCACTTGAGCTCCGTTACTAATGGGTCCAGCGTTGGCGATGCCGAATTGATGATCCATGACTATAAGGCATATGCTCAGAAATCGTATACCGTAGAATACGTCCAACCCACTCTTATTGACTTTTAACATATCGGCATAATTGCTTCTTAAGCACAACGCCTTAAGAACGTGACTTCCTGAAAATAATCGTTAAACTTTACTATTCTGGTAGATTTTTATAACATTCACAAACAATTTAAATAGGTTAAATAAATTTGGAAATACAGGGAACTTAAGATATAAAAGGAATATAATATAACATACTTAACGAATTGGTTTCCGAGTCTTTTATCCGACGCCGAAGGTATGTACATAGCATTATAAATGCAGTAAATGACGTAGAGAACGCGCTAAAAAAAAGACAATTTAATTTACCATTACACAGATTACTAAATGTGATTCTAATCTATGATTGTTACGAATTACAAAAATGCTTAGCTGTCGTTCAACAATCAAAGTAAATATGCATAACAAACTTTCGTCTGCGACTCCGCGAATAATAAAAACAAAAGTATGTAGCCTCCATAGGTATTAGGAACCCATGTTCTTCCAGACTATCCCCTACATTCACTAAGATCCATTCAGTAACTTAGGCTACAAATTTTAACAAAAATACATCCATCCATCTAAACTTTCGCATTTATAAGTAAGATTATGAGCAAATATAGTTAATTCTATTAAACTTACATGAAAGAGTAGAATAGAGCATCATATTGCCTTGGCTTGTCACTGCTTTGACAAGGATCAGGAACAGTTATCCTGGCTCGCAGGCCAGCCGCGCCGAGATGACTGTGCGCCAGTAGTGTACCAAACAGACGCCTCACAGATTGTCGCTGACAAGAGCTTGGCACGCACAAGCCCCAGGTTAAGTCGTTTAATGACCTCATGAACAACGATCGGTGCTAGTTCAAAAATACATTTGTCAATATATTATGAACTTTGGTTTTGCTTTGGTTATGAAGTCAAAGTAAGGAAGAGACAGTGTCATGTAAAGCTGACTATACATTAAATTTGTTTTTCTGTTGTAATACTAGCTGATAAATGATTTATGACCGGTTTCCCAGCTACATTTAAACATTCGTTAGTGTTTTTGGTTCGATAACTTCATAAAATGCGTTTCAGAACTACATACATAATTTGAGTTTAAATCTGTTGAAACTTAGATCAACCTAAGACTAATGGGATAAATGGGAATGCTAAAATAAGTAGAAACTTCAGAAACCCAGTATTAGTTAGTCTATTTTATGAAATCATACCTCAATAATATCCAACGCAGATTGATAAGGATCATCGAGATTTTTGTCCCGTTTCCTTGGAGCTTTATCAGATCTTTCTAGAACGATATCGGCGAGGCAGTATTGGGTGCTCAAATCTGGATAGTTGTTACGCCAGGGCGCGTCCATGCATTGATCGAAGTTGCCGAGATGGAAGCGATTGCCGTAAAGAAGACCTTGAGGTTCCGATGATATTGAATCCCATTCTATGAACAGGAAACGAATATTTAATTCTTTACTACAGAAAAGATAACACACTAATATTATAAATGTGAAAGTTTAGATGGATGGGTGGATGTTTGTTAGAGTTTGTAGCCTAAACTGCTAAACGGATCTGAATGAAGTTTGGTATAGATGTAAGGGATAGTATGGAACAACACATAGGGTACTTGGTTTTGTTTCTATTAATACAACGCGGACAGTGTCGCGGGCGAAAGCTAGTATTTAATATCTTCAACTTACGCCATACAGCCCATAGCGTGAAATTTTGTAAATTTTGCAAAAGTTGCAAAGTCTGATTCAAGCAAGGAACTTCCTCCGATGTCCAGTTTTGATTCTTTAATGCGAATAGCACATCGTCCAGATACACTCCGCGTTCCTCTTCCGTAAAAGTCTTCAATGATTCATATTTCTTCTCGTTTATTTTATAATGTGAACTCGAAACGTCGGGTGATTTAGTTGAATTTATGCTTTTAGTAACATAACTGTTAACACTCACAATTGAGAAGGCAATAAATATAAAGATTTTCATGATGTATGTTTCCTGTATTCAAGTAAATTGTAAACTGAGTAAAAGACAGTCATGTCTGACATTTTAACTGAATAAAAATTGCATAATCAAGTCAGGCGATCTGCAGAGGCATCGATGATTATCTATTGTTTTTCTTTTTTACTTCTGAAGTACGGTGGAGTTAAATTAACATATTCATTCACACCACGAGGGCTTCAACTTTACAGAATACTAAGTATTTCGAGTAGCCCATTTCTTTTTTAAATGTACAATAATAAAAATGTCCGTGTAGTTATAAAAAATAAAGGTTTAATTCTACGTTTTTTGACAAATACCTTGTAATTCCTAATATTCTTGTTCACCTTGACTTTTTTTGTCAATTTGAAGCTTTTGCATGCATTTGCATTTACATTCTGCATTATATTAATGTTAGTTTTTGTGCTCTTATCTTTTATTTAACTTTTGACAAATTTGTCGTCGCCTTGGATGACCCCATATCCATATTTTTCAAATAAGCTCGAACTAAAAGTAAAATAACGCCATCTATATTTAGATATTATAACATACATAGAGCCTCGAACTTCACAGCGTACATAGTTTCATTAATTTCATTAATATAATGTAGATGGCGCTGAAACCCTATTTGTGAATAGTTTATACGATAAAAAGTATTTTATCAACTTTTGAAAATGCAACACTAACATTTTTTTTTTTACACTTTTCAATCCATCAAATCAATGTCTATTAGAGTGTGTGTAGACTCAATTGCTGAAAAGAATAAACACATAAGAGGATGAACTATGGTAAAAGCGAATTTCTCAAAAACCTCTAAATTAACGAACACATGAAGGCATTGTACCATATTTACGGAATTTATTTTATTTTATTATAATCTAACTCTAATCATACTAATGTTATAAATGGGAAAGTTTAGATGGATGTATGTTTGGTAGAGTTTGCAGCCTAAACGGATGAATGGATTTTAATGAAATTTGGCATAGATATAGGGGGATAGTCTTGAAGAACACATAGGCTAATTGCGTTTGTATTTTTATTACCGTCCGCACGGAGTCGCGGGCGTAAATTAGTAGAGAATATAAGGATAGGTAGATGAAAAGGGTTCAAATGAAGAAATCATTGTTTTGTAATATTTTTATTAATAAATAATGTCTACTACTAATAAATATCTACATATATAACTATACATTCCACTATTAAATATCTTTTAAATCGTGAACATTTAATAACTAAAATACATAAAGTGCAATTATTTAATTATATATTACTAAGTAACACACACTCTATTTACTACATCATAACAATCTAAATACTTCATCATTACATTTCTAGTCACATTGAGAATAATGTTAGCTGACTATGATAAGCAGATTATACAAGTGTAGTTACACTTTTTGACTACATTACAAGGCTATTTCAACTCAGATTATATAGGTGTATATTTCAATATTTATTTAATTAACAACAGTGTTAGATATAAAGAACTATTTAAAAGAACTTAGACCATGTTTACATCAAACAGCATGTACATTGCTAAGAGTTAAACTGACGCTACATTACAAATAAGGAGCAAGTCTACGCCGTAGGCCGCGTAGCACCGTTTTGGTAAAAGCAAAGAAATATAATTGGTTGAAATAATTACGTTATGCATACAGACCGCACCTGTTTTCTTATGATTTGAATAGCTCTAAGTTTGACAGATTTGACTTATAAGTTATTCTGTACTAATTATAACGTAAGTTTTTTACAAGTTTTCCTTGCATATAACCTCTTTACTTCTTTCAGTGTAATCTATGTGTATTACTAATACCTAACATAAACATTTATTATTATAACATCCACATTATTAACTTAATTATTAATTTAAGAACTTATTTGTTAAGATACATTTTAAACATAAGTTACTATATACGAAATTACTAAGATAATTGAAGTATACGCTTTGCTTTACTAATAACCACATCTTATACAAATTACAATATAAGTAAAATTAGATTTTTACATTTTTTTTATTTACTCGTATTATTAAGCATTATTATAATCACTTTAAATTAATTTAGATTATTTTCGCCATCGGATTAATGATATTTGTAAAATAAAGTAAAAAAAATCCTTTTATACATTTCTGTTTAATAAAAAGCTATATTCAGAAATACAAATATGTTGTAAATAATTTTTAATTTTTTTATAACTTACATTTAATATTTTTATATTAATAAATAGAAATAAATATTATTATTAAAGAATGTATTCTATAAATAGTAATCTATAAATTGCGTTTATATTTACATATCTTTGGAACGCGTTGCACGGCACACTGACTAGATTCCACTCTACAGAATTTCTTTATGAAGAAATACTATACCCATACTAAATACTATATTCACACTTAAAGATTATTCGTTTTCTAATACTAAATCTTATCTAGGCATTAAATGCCATACTTAAAGTAAAAAAAGCAAGAGCCACAGCAATCGATAAGAGCAATTCTGCCATAAATGTAATTTTCTAATTAAAAAAATTAAACGTCTATTTCAAAAGAGATTAATCAAGTTATCAATATGTTTATTCCATTATTTTTTAATAAACTTTAATAGTATCAAACTACGAGATCAATTTAGTATTTAATATTATGTTTGTAAAGACTAGATTTTTTTTTGAATTTAACATTTGAAAACTTAATGACTAAAAAAGTTTCCAAATAGAAGAAAATCCAAAATAATTATTCACTACATAAAATATAAAATGACTATAAAAGGACTAGAGTTGGTTTTTTTAAACTAGTGACTGAATTCATTAAGAATATTGTAAAAGACTAGAAATAAGTGACAAACTCGAAAATGACTATAAAAGGACTAGAAATAAATATTTTTGACTAGTGACAAATAAAAATGACTATAAAAATTATCGTCCCCATTGTCTGGCTAAGCCTAACTAAGTAAGGGATGACTAGGCCATAGTCAACCACGCTGGCTAGTTGACTAAAAATGACTAGAAATAAATAAATTTTAACTAGTGTGTAAAATACTAGAAAATGACCAGAAATAATTATTTAAAACTAGTGACTAGATTCTAAAAACAATTGAGACCATTGGTTAGTCTTTAGACGACTATATAAAATTTGAAATAAAAAAAAATTATACAGTAATAACTGTGTAACGATTCAGAGTATAAATAAATTTCTTTTTTAATATAGATTGAATTTTTGTTTAGGTGCTACTTAAAATGACTAGAAATTGACTAGACTAGACTAGTGATCTTCATGAGATATAAAATTAAATATTTTGTGTTTTTATTGAAATTACAAAAACAAAATCTTAAGGAATAAAAAATGGAATGTTATTAAGTTGTAAAAGAGGTTAACTTTAGTAGTTAAGTTATTTTTAGCTATCGTCCTAGTTAGAAAGGAAGTCGATGCGTCAATTCCGATGTACGCTAACTAAATGCTGAAAAAATTATGAGATGGTCGCAAGTTGAACGGTGGTGCATCTAAAAATATGCCCAAGAAATGGATCGATTGCGGTGGCTCTTTGTAACTCGATAGAAACGATTTACTACTGGTATTATACATTTAGAATAAAAGAAAAAACAGTCGAAAAATTTAAAAAAGAGTCAATATATGACAGCTACACAGTGTATTTCATTTTAAGCAGTTTTATGAAGTTCAGGAAAAAATTGTATTGATAGTTAAAATAATGTGATATTCGGTAAACTATAGTTTTTATTGAAGGGATGATGAAAATACCCCAAGTGGATGGGCAAATATAATTCAGAAGAAAATGTAAGAAAATAGAAAGTATTTCGTTGTCAAAATATTAACAATTCGGTTTTTTTAAGTTGCTGGCAATTTATACAATGATTTCAATAGGTTATAATAGCTAAACATCTAAAAGTACTAACTATCCGAAGCAAGGTTAAATACTATGTAATAAAATAAACACGAAAAACGTTTGACATATTTCGTATTAGAATAAATTTGGAATGTTGCTGTAGGAGCTACATATTTACAATTATCGAAAACTAAATTACTATTTAAATAATTATACAGAGTCTCTAATAATCTACACAGATTTAAAATATATACAGATAATAGTGAAGCGACCAGACTTGCAGGAAAGTTCACGTTTTAAGAAGGTACTTACTCTCCGAGAAATTTTAAAAACTTTATCTCCTATACTATTCCTAAATATAAATGAAATATCATTAAAACCGGCCCTTTAGTTAAATAGTTTGATTGCTATTGTTTTAGATAGAATTTAAGTGTTAATTTAAATGTACTATAAAACTAAGAGAAGTACATACGGTCGTGTCCATAGGGATGTGAATATGGGTAGAGAGTATTGGGCACGGGGTAGGGGAAGCGCGGCACGGGCCGCAGCACGCGTCGTCAGCCGTCCTCTCCCCCGCCTTCGTCTTCCGAGCCCGTGACGTCAAGGCTTCTGGAATCTTCCGAGGAGCAAGGAGACGCGCACCGAGCCTGCACATCTTCCCAGGACACTTCCGTCTGCGGCGCAGGGATCTTGTTCCAGAACGTGTTATAATTGTTGTCACGGCATTCCTAGTACAAAATATTCTGGATATAATAATGTTTTCGCCGTAAAACTAACCTAAAAGTCTTTAAGATTTAATTTCAAGAATCAAACACTTAAACTTAAAAACAATTGAATTGGTATACCTATCATTATTTTAACTTATAGTTAGTACATTTTAACACTTAAAAAAATAAGAATTTTATACTAGGGTAACCCCACTCAAATATCGTCATGTGAGTCACTTACCGGCTGATATGTCGGATAATCCACATGGACCTGTCGGAATGCGGAGGGTTCTTTCTCCACTTCATCAGGCTGTTCGTGTGCTAGCAGATGTTTGCGTAGATACGCCTGTCTTCGGAACATTTTGCCGCAGCGGTGGCACGGGAAGCGGCCGTCGGTGGCAGGCTCGCGGCGCTTGGTGGCGCCCGCCACACGAGGCTTATGCCAACGACGGTGGGATGCCAGGTTTGCAGGACAATTGAATACCTAGACATGAGAATAGAGTATAAAACATTTTGCGACGTCGTTTTTTTTACAAATAAATTACAAGTGTTGTATAAAAGATTATATATGGTAATTCGTTGATTGGTCGTGTAATATCGTAGCGTATTTCGGTATAGTACTGAATTCTGTAGGATTAATTAAAAAAATGTCCATTTAAAAAGCTATATTCTAGTACTGGGGCTTAACTGAGATGGTGCGCTAGTAAATATGTTATCACATTTGCCCCATTATAAGTGAGATGACCAGTTAAGTATATTTAGTCACGCATTATCGTACATATCAATTAAGGTGTAAAAACATTTCGCTATAAACGTTTCCCATGGAAAAGCGCCAAGTGTTCACACACCCTCCCTATTGCGTTCCCACACGAATATGCTTTGAATTACTGCACCTTTTATTTAGAGTATTGGAGATGAGTTGTTAAATAACCGATAATAATTTGTTTTGTATCTAATAATTTGAAGGGTTAGTTATTGTTATTTGGGATGATAGTAGATATTAATCAGTACTGTAGTTAAATGAATTTGTTATTCATTAATTATTCTTTTATGTTTAAGAGCAGACTAGCCTTCGTCCGAGACTCCGTCGGCGCGGAATAAAAAAAAAGTGAACAGCCTATGTGTTTTTCCAGGCTATCTTTTACTTCTATGCCAAATTTCATTGAAGTCCGTTTAGCCGTTTAGGCTACAAACATCCATCCATCTAAACTTTCGCATTTATAATATTAGTATGAATATGATAGTATGATGTACATTGTCATTTAAGTTAATCAGAAGTTGGTATCTCCTAGTTTTAGACCTGACAGGACTCCTTAGGTTTGGAAAAATAAAACATTTTTTTTATAATAACCTTATCACACTCCGGACAACGGTATTCAATATGTACGATCCTGGAGCACCTGTGCTGCGCCAGAGCAAACGCATCGCCGTACAGTCGCCGGCAGAGACGACAGATGTAGCGGCCGAGCCGGTTCTCTATGCTTGCTATGAGGGCCTTCGCTTCGTCTGTCACTTCCACTACGTTAAACGCCGGATCTATGTCACCCTGTTACAATAACTTTGGATGAGTATACTTATATTTCCCATATATGTAGATCGGATAATAAAAGATTTTTCGATGTTGTAAAAGATCTCTATAATTTTAATAATTACTTTGATATAAGTAGTTATAAAATTAATACAAAATTCGTGACTTGTCAGCCAGTAGCTAAACTTGCTAGGTTTATTTGCGATCGTATCACGTGAGAACAAATTGCATGTTTTAGAAGGTGTTTTGATATAATTTAATGGAGCATTATCGTTCATCTAGGATAAAGAAGTAAGAGGTGGTTTGTACTAAGAATATATGATTTATGGTTCATTTAATGTCCTCAACGCCACCCCTCGGAGCGTTGCGAGTCCACTCGAAGCCTGTTATTAACGTAAACATAACACAATACGCGATTTCATAGCGTTTAATTGCCGAAGCGATAAGGAAAGTCGCCGGTCCCGCTAATGCTACTGCCACAACGGCTAATTAGCAGTCCCTTTGCAATTTCGCCATTTATATTTCATATTAATAGCAGATGAATGCTTTGTTTATTGTTTGTGTAAATTTTATAGAAGATGGCAAATCAAAAAGATATTCATAAAATTTTATGTGATCATAAAACAATCAAAAAGTATTAAAGAGGGAGGTTATTCCATGGATATCTAAATTTTTTAAACCAAAACTTTGCCAATATACCTTTCTATTTTCTGTGAGAAATTTTCACTTATGAATATATTTTTAGTGCTCAAATTTACCTTTCGAACAACTAGTGTTTCATCTTCTGCCAAGTCTCGTATGATGGTGCCAGACACGGGCGATGTTTTATCCTCATCGAACATTAACCTTCTAACTGCTTTGCTCTTTTTCATCGGTTGCGTAGGTTTTAGTGATTTCTTTGGCCGCTCTTCGACGTCTCTTATTTCAACAATATCCGGCGAACTCCTGCCGCTTTTTGGCGAAGCTTGTTCTGCTGGCAGACATGTGCGTAATTCATCGAAAAATTGTTTGGTGAATTTTAGTTTCTTTGCCTCAGGACTATCGCTGTCGTTAGAATTGTCATCGTCGCATTTGCGTTTTAGGTTCTTATCAACTTCATCTTTTGAGTTGCTCTCTTCAAAGTGTCTAAATATTTTCGGAGAGTGCGTGTTGTTTTGTACATCTGGAGATTTTCGCTTCTGTGACGGCGGAGGAGTGCAAGGTGGGGTAATTGGAGAAGTTGATTTTAGAGATAGATCGAGTGGGACTAATGGTTCGTTGTAATACGCCAAATATTGTTGAAGAATGCTCGGATGTTGCTGCGGCAGGAGTTCGTGAAGATAGTTGCTGGAGATGCGGACAGGCGGCGCGGCATATTGGTGGTAGAAACGAGACGTCGACAACCGATGAAAATGTGGTAGTGCCGCTTCCATGTTTAAAACACTCCTCTTACTTCAATGAAAATAAACAATTTCATTTTGCTACTAAATGTGATTGTATGTCTGTAACAAAAGAAATACACAATAAATAAATTAAAATCGTAGAAAACAGGAAATAAAGCGAACAGAGAAATAACATTGTGGAAACTGTCGTCCCTTCGCTAGTGTTAAAGTGGCCCATTTCGTTGATTGCAACGCGTTCGAAGTAAAAATGTTTTGAAGTAAATTGCTCTTTTAAGGACCTTTTGTTATCGACCAAAAACTAAAAGAAAATAACCAGGGAAAGAGATTCATTGTTTTAAAATATTATGATATTGTTTTTAACTCACAAACACATTCTAATCATTTCCTATATTTTGATATAGTTGTAACAATAAGACATCGATTTGACCAACTGAATTAATTCAATTACGGGCTAACGCAACAGACGAAATGTAGGTGAAGCCACCAATGACATCTAGTAACGTGACAGGATAATCTGTGGAGAGGGACAAATAGTTGTGCGTCGGTTGGAACGGCGTTACCTAATTACATGCGAGATCCCGGCTCCCACGCTCTCCCCTGTCGGCCGCCGCGGGGACAAATGAAATGCCTCGCCCTCTCACCCTTAATACTTCTTTGGTTACGAGCAAACATTGAAAATGATACCATACGTAAAAGCTTTATTGTAATCAGGTAAAGAATTGAAAGCTTACTTTAGTTGATATAGCCTTTATAGATAGTATGTTGCGATATAAAAATCAAAGACAACATTTAAGTAGAGCTTAAGTTATAAAAACTTAAGTAAATAAAGGTATATCGCTGATATAACAGATGTTCAAAATGTCTAAACAAGTTTCGGAATTGCAACTGTTAAACGAGGCGTAGGTTGGCTTTTGTAATTGCTACGAGTACGCATTGTATGCAAATTTGCAAGCTTTCCCTAAAATACTTCCTACCGCATACATTACATACGCACAAATTTCATCGTATTTTTTCATAATCCTAATGGATTAATAAACAGAGTAAGTTAAAAGGGTGGGGATATAATTTTACGAATAGGTACTCCTCAAAAGTCTTGACTTTTAACACATTCGCATCACACTAAAAATGATCTAACCGAATAAGGACACTTAAGATTGGAAGAATAGAATAGAAAATATATGACGGTTAGCTGCGAGGCAATCGCTGATCCGTTAAAAAAATGATTTTCGGACCACCAATATTAAATTAACTAAGCTAAGCAAAGTAGATTTTTTGAACTATTAAATAACGAGCTGTTGCCCGCGACTTCGTCTGCGTGGTATTAGAAAACATACAAACTATATAAATTACAAAAAGCTACGTATACCTCGGGAAGCGGACAATTCTCGGGGATGAAGCTTATCCCATGTGTACACCAGACTTTGTTTTATATCTGTGCCAAATTTCAATAAGATATGTGGAACCGTTGCAGAATGTTCAAGTAAACATTAAAAAACTAAATTAATGAATCCCACGGGAACCGTAACTATTCCAGGGATAAAAAGTAGCCTATGTGTTCTTCCAGACTATGCTCAAAACCTGTGCCAAATTTTATGGAGAACCGTTCAGCCGTTTAGGCTATAAACGCTAACAAACATCCATCCATCCATCCATCCATCCATCTAAACTTTCGCATTTATAATATTAGTAAGACTAGTAGAAGTGGGTTCTATAATAAATTAAATTGTTTAAATAAAATGACTTTATTATAAAGGAGTTGGTTTCGGTTGAATGATTAATATTTAATCAGTACTCACAGCGTTATATTTGAGGCGGCTCACACCTTTAATTATCGTAACTGAAAGTTACATTAACGCCTCCGATCACACCTTATAATTTCCAAGCGAAGGAATATTTGATTAAGCTATTATGCCTTTAAATTATACATCATTTAAATTTATCTATGTGTTCTTATTTTAAATTATACATTACTTAAAATATTATAAGACTTGTTTATTACATTTTTTTATATAAAATAGCAATATTAAACTAATGTTTCCTTCAGTTTCAGCAGCGTAGAGGAAACATTGAAGTAGAGTAGGGACTTCTATATAAATCATAACAAAATCCTCATGAGTTTAACCGGAACCGTGTTAATACTAAAACTGAAGCAATCGACACCGTACCGAAGTAAGTTTGAGCATACGAAGATGTGTTCGGCTTCAGTGAACTTTAACTTTGCGTATCTAACGAAGAACCACAACAACACGGAATCTGATATTGTTCTACAAACTTACAATTAATATTAGGCATTAAACTACGTCGGTGTTTATTAAAAATAAATATTATAGGCCTGTCCCACTACTGACTGATAGAAGCTCAGATAGCTTAAAAATGACGTCATTGTCAGATAAGGTAACAAACTCCGATATTTCCATCACGTATTTTACACGTTGGATTGTTATCAGACAATTTACAATTAGGTGGGATAGGCCCTTAAGGTAGTTTTTCCCAAGTAGGGACAGCGACGTGCAGACCGTAAATGTTAAGCCAAAACATAAAGTTTTATGAAAATCTTGTGCGCCAACCCTACGTAAGTGGGATAAGGCCAGGAAGATGATCATCAAACTATTTCGACATATAATTATTTCCGTATCTATCTTAAAAATTAACATCGCGTTTGAGAGTGTAAGTTTTTTTAACGTTGATATGAGATAAATATTGAATAGTTAGTTACAACGATTTCTGAAATATTCTATGGTGCTAGACTGTAATAACAGTAAGCATGATTGGGTTTGATGCGATCATTTTTTGTGTAGTTTCTTACTGGATCAATCATGATTTTACGTTTTAAAACAGTTTAAATAGCGACGACTTTGTTACAAGATTTGTTGAGTGATCTTTGAATATAAAGATTATCAATCAGTTGCAAAACAGTTATCAGATATTTTAAATATACTCACAATATTATAGATAAATATTTTCTTGACAGTTTTTAATTGTACATTGTATTTGACTTACTTTTATTTAGTATTAAAAGTAATAAAGTAGCATATTTATATAAATTTGTCTTAAATATTACTTGCGTAGTAAGTGAGGGTGTTTTAATTTTTTTAAAGAGGGTCAAAAAAAATATTATAATTGAGTTGGCGCGATAAAGTTTGCGAGCGTATTTTCGCACAGGTGAAAGCCCGAGGGTGTTTCTATGGCGAGAAAATTTAAAAAGTGACTCATACCTTCGCCTGGTCCACTGCTGACTCAACCGACGACACCCCTGATGCCACTATACTCAACTTGATATTAAAAAAAAAAACTTTTTTAAGATTTTTAAAGTGGATTAAAAATATTCGAATTGTATTTGAAAAGTTTTCGTATCGTGTCGGGTGGTGTTTAGGGGTGCGCGGTGTCCGCTCTCCGGCGCGGTCGGCACAGGACTGACTGGTTCTCTGCACCCTGCACACCCCGACGCGTGCGATCCCAACCCTCGCACAGGGTGCTCTCTTTTGTTTGGATTATTAATATTATTACTAACACAATAGAGGAATTTCAATGCACGTTGTCGCTAAATACTTTACCCAATTTATTTTTTGCTTATAGTGTAAACTTGGACATAACCCATTTTCATTTTTCATTATTACCCAAAATGTGTATTTATTTATTCTGTATTTCTTAGGAAAGTATTCCTGCTATTTAAACACGAATAAACATTTGTGGAATATCACAACCACATAGAAAGTATATTTCTGTGAAGTGGAAACAATTCCGCGTTTACATGATTATGTGCCGAAACCCAATTCCTCAATTTACAAAAATATTTGAATAAACATACTGTAGAATGCGTTGAACCGTAGTGTATCTATTCAAGATCCTACAGCGGTGCGCTATGCGGCCCCTATACGCGAGCTACAAGTGCACACCAAGTTTTTTTCAAGCTATCAACATCTATGGGTTAAAAAACACTCCTAAACGACGACAACTTCTGATAACGCCCGCATCAGAACACAACTTCGCACCTTGTAGGCATTTACGTGCTCGTAATATATTTACCGTCCTTTTTTACTGTCTACCGTCAGACAGAGAAAAGAGATGTTATAATTATGTGATTACATTCCTCTTGAACTTGACTAAATTCAAGGTGGAATTTTATCTTTAAGGTGTTTCATTTAAGACATATCCTTGTAATCATTACAGTAAAAAAACGTTTTATTTAACCATTTAAAGTTACGTTTGCTTTTGGAAAATTACTAATAAAAAAAGCAATAAAACCCAGAACAAAGAAAACATGATGTTAAGTAAGGGTAGTCATAATGAAATATTAAATACAAATCTATACATAAATGGAAAACAAACTTTATACGGAGAGGAAATCTGTGTTGGGCGGAGTTTCCCGCACGCCCTAGCGCCGCCCAGCGCGCTCCGCCCACCTGAACAAAGCGAGATAATAATTGAATGTAATTGAATCATCTCGTTGTATTGAATTAAAGCGAGGCCTCGCTGTAATCAGTGCGATTGTTGGAATACGATGAATGCAGGCACGCAGACGAATGCAGGCTTCCCGCTTCACTTTGATGTCGCCGCGTCGGTGCATACAGTCGAGTGAAAATTGAGTGAAACTAAAATTGAATGGGTAATAAAGTTTTGTTCGCTTGTAAGCTTAAAAGTTGTATAACAATTATTTTAATTTAAACTAAAATTCTAACGATCGTGGTATTAGTAATGTAAATTTAATGTTTAGTAATAATATATACAAAGTGTCCCTCTAACAAACAACTGTAATAAAATGGTTGAATACTTCAGTGCAAGGATTTATAAGTTTTGCAGTGGCCAACTTTTTACTATTTTATATTGATAAAAATAGTTATTACTTAAAAATTGCGTTGATAGGTAAATCAAAATTGTATGCATATTGTGATTTAACTTTCGTAAAAGACAACAAAAGTTGTATGACATATGTACGTAGATATGTGCTTGAAGTGTCAATTGCGTAGCGTCCGGCTTGGTGGCGTCTATCGGCCGGTGTCAACTCACGCGCACCGGAACTGAGAAGCCCCACTCGCGCACGCGCCGGAAACTTGCTCGCGCGCATCCTACTCACCGGTGAACCTCACCACTGCACCCTCCCCGCGACACCTCGCGACTCCACACTGCTCCGTCCAACTCCGGTGTCAACAAGTAATGAAATAAGTGCAGTGTCGATTACACTCGATCACTGTTGCATACCTCCGTATACATATTGATGTAATTAAAACTGCTTGGAAACGATCACAGCTGTTGTGTGAGCCATAGATTGTTTAATATGTTATACTGAATAGATTAGTTAGTTATATTGTTTTTTTAGAAAGGGCAAAGGAGCAGCTGATTGCCTAATATTAATTTATTCGTCTCTAGAGGTAACGCAGAAGCATTGCCGACATTGACCATTACTTGACCATAGTCCTATCTACTTAATGTGATCGAAGAATGATATATTTAGTATGAAACAAAATGTTAAATGATCAACCAGTTTTGTCTGTTAGCTACAAATTATAACGACCATAAGTACGTATTGCAAATAAAGAGTAAAAATTCAAAGGACTGCTGCAGTTCGGGAGAGGAAAATCGTGCTTTCATCTTAGTAATGATACATAAATTACATTACCACACTGTTAACCACGAGTTTTTGGTACTATTACCCATCAATAGGTGTTACAAATTATTGTGGGAAGAGTTCAAGTAACGTTCCAGTCGACGTCAGTAACGTGTGATCGACGCGCCTACAACCACACCGGTGTTGTTCACACGACTATTAGACTCTGTTTCTCTGTTATTATTATGTAATAACTAATGAATTATAATTTATAGTTTAACAGTTTATCTGTCTATATTACTATCTAAAATAGCATATTTAGATAACTATTTAGAAACAATAAACTATATGCTTTGTAGCTAAAAAATCTGTAATCTTTTGATGCAAAACTTTAAGATTGATACTTGGAATGGAATATATGTAAACACTTAGGTTATTAAAATTTTTTAATTTATGCTTAGTCTTTAAAGACTTTATTCCTAAACTAGTTTTCACTCGCGACTTCATCTGCGTGAAAATGAAAATAACAAAAGTTAATAGCCTATGTGTTTTTCCAGAATATCCTCTACATCTATGCCAAATTTCATAGAAATCCGTCCAGCCGTTTAGGTTACAAGCGCTAACAAACATCCATCCATGCATCCATTTAAGCTTTCGCATTTATAATATTAACGTGAAGTATATATACAAAGTCCCTTAAAACAATGTGATGCGGTCAGGCACGTGGGAAACGCTCGGAAGGATGTACGTTGTTGACACTTTCGAGAGCTCTGTACACAGCGCACACCTTTAGTGTAATTGTTTCCGCTTTATATCATTGTCCCTTACCCTAAAGTTTGTTATAAGCCTATTTTATAGTCGTTATACTCATATTGGTCAGGTCATGTTCCCAGCCACTTGAGAGGTACGGTTGAAGATGACTGGGCATAATGTACGTAGACCTTTAAAATATTCGTCCTAGGATTTACGAGAGAAAAGCGTGATGTTTCAATAACCATAATTTATGAAACAATCCGTGCTGGAAATAATTCACTGTTTAACCTAAAATGTAATTTAAACAATGTATAACGTTTTTAACTTTTGTGTAACAAGTCCTTAATATCCTAAACAATTGACGAAAGTATGAACCAACGTTTGAATATCTCACAACTTTTGATAAACATAAAACAATGACAATTAATGATAACGTATCTCAACATGCAGCCTAGGAACTGGCTGTGAGAATTAACCCTTGTTGTTTTCATATACGTAATTTTACTGATAACATAATTGTCACAAACCATTGTAATTGTTTACATTTAGGCTGTAATCAGAGGACACATGAACTATGCTCAGATTTTAAATTAAAAAAAAATTTTTTTTTCGTGCTTTCTGACTGATGTTATAAAGGCAATTCAATTTATCGGACATCCATTTTACCGTTATTTTATCGGTATCGATTGGACTTTTGTGTAAATCTGTGAGGGTGAGCGCGCGCGCGCTCACCGACCAATCAGAGAGCAGCATATGACAGATGCGCGCGCAGAGCTTTTGTATTCCCCGGCATTGTTACAAGTTAGGGTGGAAAGTATGAGAACACGCATGCGTATAACATTACTTATCTGTGCCGATTTCGTAAAAAAATATGAATTATTTACGCTACATATTATATTACAAAGGTAATGTGATATGAAATATCTCCATGAGCCGACGATATATGGTTATATAACGGGAACGCAATTAATTTTACTGTTGGAAAGTTTGTTAACGTAACTCTACATTTAAAAGCCATCGTTTCTGTAAACTTTCAAATTTAACCTGCAATTGTTGGGTTCAGCAAATTGCTTATCCTATTTATTTATTTAAATTAAAAATGTTTTTAGGTATAAGAGTAGTTTTTTTAGAATACAAGGCGTACATTGTATGTGGTCCCTTCATACGTTTTAAAATAGCATCAAGCATTAAATCTACAAAAAAGTGTATTAGTAGTTACCATAGCAACGCACCCTCGGCCCGTGCCATCCCGCAGGTGTGCCTGGATTTCATCGTCTGATTGCTACCGATGTGAGCCGACAGACGACCCACAAAAACAACCATATCCAAAATGGGTACTTCAAAGGATTCCTATCTAAGTATTAAAAGCTATGTTATTTTTAACGATTTTATATGTATTGGCTGACTCGCTATTAATCTGAAAATTCTTTCTTTTCGTCAAATATTTAAACTAATATCTGAGGGTCGTGTCTCACTCTATCTTATTCACTATTATAGATTGCATTTCCTGATAATATTTACATTGATAACATTTTGTAAATAAAATGCTTAGTGCAAATATGTCTATCGTGTGAAATCATCGTTCAACTAAATAAAAATATATAGGTGGGTCGCAGAGTATTGTAAATGCGCACGCACCTGAAAGCAGCCGCCATGACAGTTTAGAATCGTATTCAGTGGCAGAACGCCGCACGCGCATGCCACGCGCCGCGCGCACCCCGTAATGCACCTTGGTACCGACTGCAAAAATATAATTTCTATTGTATAATTTGGCATGATGATAATGAAATACGTAGAATAAAATAAGAAAAAATAGATTAAATTGTGTATTCCTCATATACCTATATATTTTTAAACTAATTTATTAATTGGGTCTCGCCTTAACATTAGCTATGAGATTTTATTAACGTCGATTCTTTATGAATCTATAATTTCTAAAAGATTCATGATTTATATATAAACATACTCAACGACTGTTGTTAGTGAATTATAAACGAATGATTATAAAACAGTTAAAAATGTATTTGCTGACGTTACCTCATGTCGTATTTTGTACAATGCGTTGGATTATTTTATTGTGTTTTCGGCACACGGCCTTTAACGAAAAAGGGGGAGAATATAAACACTTTAATGAGTGCAAGTTCAGCAAAGCACCGGAGATTATGATTCTAAATAATTATTATTACCTTCATGTTATTATTTAGCTTATGCTATACATTTGAACGTTTTTGTTAATGAATGTGTTTTCACTTGTCTAAACGATATAGATATCCTTAGAAGTGAAATATTATTTTTTTCACTTTTAAAGATTATGGAACAGAAATTTCAAGTTTTCAGATGTTTTTATGTACTTTAAGATATGCAGTATTTTTACATAATAACTAAATTTTGTTATTATAAGAATTGCACATGCCAAGTTCATTATTCGTCATTCAACAGCGCCCGTATGTCTGGTTGACAGATAGCAACAAACCGCGCTTGACAGATCATTGCTGTTGGTACAGTTGCCTACACAAGTAATGATTGTGTTTCAAAAAATCAATCATTTGTACAAAAAGAATAAGAGATTGCCATGTTACTGAACTGCAGTATTTTACTTTGAAAATAACAGAAAAGAAGCCTCCTTAACGTTAGTCATAAGGTATTTTTTTAGATAAAAATGGTAATATAAAATCATTGAATTATCAAAAATTACTAAATCTCAAAGCGACAGTAAGACCAGGCACACACCTTTGACTAAACTATCGCACTACAGTGCGATTGTCGATTATTTCTCAGCCAATTAGTAGTGTGCGCACCTTCATATAAGGTTATAGAAATCAAAGCGGGACTAGCAATGGCTTAGTTTCAGGTGTGCATGCTCTAAGTCGAATACTTGTATAATGAGATATTGGTCAAATCTGTATTCATTTGTCGTTGTCGAATGTACTCGGCAGCTGCTGCGCGCAGTGATACGGGCAGGTGTACACGCGCCGTTAAGGGTGAGCGCACACGAGGCGCCCTTTATCATCCATTGTTTAGTTACGTCTCTACATGTCTGACGTATAGGTAATTTGAATTGTTACTTAAAAAGATTCAAACCGGTATGCAAATTAGTAACAGAGGTGAAAGAGACTGGACAATAAGGGAAAGGATTTGTAAAAAATAATTTATAATAATAAAACTATACTAATTATTTAAATTTAAAGTTAGGACATAGATAGAAAAAAATATACAACAACAGGGGAAAAACAGATTTGTCCCAGAAATTACATACATTGAGGCGTTAGCAAAGTTATACAATTAACAATATAAGAAGTGACATATGGTGAGAGTAGAATGAAATATTTGTCTCATTATACGCATACTCATTCAGTCCGCAAACTATTCAGTCGACATGAACGCGGGCAATGGTTCGAGAGAGATGCGGGCTCTTCAATTTTATTATTTTCGCGAGTTCATTCTTAAGAGTTACCAGAGGGCAGAGAGCACTATTGTTACAGACGAGTTGTTACCAAATCATATATTGATAAGCGTTTTATTCAACTTTGAATATACTATTTTCAATACGTTCTTATTTCTCGGTCTATTGTCGGTAAGGTTTTTATTAGATAAATTAATGTTTCCGTCAAAAATATAATAAAAGTTTACCAAAATTTCTAAAAATATCTTTGAAATTAGATAAGCAATTTCATAGTTTTCTCACAACAAAAAAAAAACGTTCTTACCAATTTTAATGCAATGGGGATGTTTCCTAATGTTACAAATCCAAATAAAGTTATGTTTAATATTTTAAAGACAGCATTTTAAAACCTATAATAACATTTAGAGACCTTGAATGTTTGTCTCAAATTAAATATAAATTAAAAACGCCGCAATATTTTTTACCCTCCATTACTCGATCTCAAACACCAACGACGTCACTTCTTCGCATTTAACATGGCAGTGTGACCAACTTCAGTGAATGTCAGTGCATTTTGTAGTTATATTTTTTTTTAAATGATTATAAGAATAGAGTTTTCGTGTGTTATATTATGAGGACTCCATTATTAAGTGTTTTTATATTTACGACATATTTTACGAGCAAATTTTCGATCAATATGACGAAAAAAATAGTAAAAGTTATTTGAGTAGCTAATATTCAATTTACGTCTGGTCACATTGAATCAGCTGTTGTCAGTATTTGTCACAACTTGAAATCCAAACTTTATAATCATAATAAAAGTTAAATTTTTTTAAATTGATATTTTTGTATTCATAATTTGTACTTTAAATATTCCTTTCCATCCACAAGCAACAATAAATATATAATATGTTGAA
>NW_013525180.1:129832-156342 GCF_000836215.1 Papilio polytes
GTATATGATTTTATTATATTTTTTTTCATGTTTAGATACGGTTTATCTACATAATAAAAGCAATTCCAAAAATTAGGAAACATCCCCATTAAAGTATCAAATAGGAGAATTGTTAGTAGAAATGTTCGCTTCGATAATTTGGGATTTAGCTTTGACAAGGGATATTACAGTGCACTGAAATTGTATACCATTGTGGTGTCCATCCTTTGATTCATTAGTTTTAGAGACCTGTGCGTAATTTTACATACAGATTATTAATAAATGAAATATCAACTGGTGAAAAGATAAACGAATGCCCATTAGCAAGTTTAAAATAATAATTAAGTATTATAACAAGGTAATCATAGAGGTAATGTTAAACAGAAATTAATACTTCCTTCACTGTATAAGTCACGGTTACCCTAATTTCCTTGAACGATATCCCCCATTAAGTTTAAGTTATAAAGAAGGGTGCAACAGGTACCTTGACCCGTTTCTTGAAGGGTGCGTTGTAAGACACTTGTCGGTGATTGTACAAGTGTTGAGTTCGTGGGGTTATTACTTATGATTATGGAAAAACAGGTGTTTATAAAGATATAACTTCCCTTTTTCTATATTTATACTAATATTATAAAGAGGACTAATTTGTATTTTCGTGTTTGATTCACGCATAAACTACTGGGCCGATTTTAAAATTTCTTTCACCATTGGAAAGGTAATTTATCTGTGAGTTACATAGGCTATTTTTTTTTAACTTCATCCGGATGAAGTTGCGAGCTACAGCTAGTCTGTACTTATAATTATAAAGAGGAAAGATTTGTATTCTTGTATGTATTGAAATAACTCAAAAACTATTGGGCCGATATTAATAATTCTTTCACCATTAAAAAGCTATGTTATCAGTGGGCATAGGCTACGTTTTTCTTAATTGCACGTAGACGAGGTCGCGATCAACAGCCAATGTCTGACAATGTAATACAAATTCTAGTCTCAAATTTGTCGCGTTCGTAGGGTTAAAATATATTAACATAACTGTGTGATGTCATATTGTCCAATTATTTTTTCTATAATCCAACCTTATGCCCACGTGCCTTTTACAATGGTCATGCACAGCTGTTGTTGAGATTGTTATCGGTAATTAGTAATACCTTATGCTCGATTTATTAAAAGAGACATATTTTAAAACTTTCCTTTCGTTCATCTATACTAATATTATAAAGAGAATAGATTTGTATTTTTGTATGTATTGAATTAACTCAAAAACTACTGGGCTGATTTTAAGCATTCTCTTACAGTTAGAAAGGAAATTTATCTGTGAGTAACATAGGCTATGATTTTTTGCTTATTTTTTTAATTTTGCGTAAACGAAGTCGCTAGCAACAGCTATATAATACCTAGATCTACATCTACATGTATCTACTAAGCTCAATGAAAATTATTATCGGTTTTTTTTTTAAAAAATTTCGTTGAAAACCTTACTCAGTATTAAATTAGAAAAATAAATAATAACAGACAAAATAGTATCGTTAGAGTTTAAATATTATTTAATTGCTTTGTAAAAGTTAAAGAAATGTGAGAATTTGAAAAACTTTTCTACAAATGCTTCAATCCAACCCTTGTCTACAAAAAGCAGTATTGGCTGTTACACTATTGCCATATTTAATCAAATTAAAAAAAAAACAACTTTCTCTGCAAAAAAAGTAAACTTCCGACCCCCGAGCTTGGCCCATTGAACATCTGACGAGGTGAATGAATCCTCGGCATTAGGGTGCTTACCAAGTGATATAAAATGTACTCCGCCTGTAAAGTTCCCGACAACAATTACATTCCGCCACACAGCTGTCGGCGTTAGACAATCACGATACGTCACGCGATTTGTATACTTCGATTAATGTTCTTGATAGTTAAGGGTAAATAAATGTAATAACTCTTATATAGGTTTTTACTTTAACCTCACGATACCTTTTTAACTATCCCAAATGTCTGAGAATGTACGGCCCTTTAAGAAACGCGAGTATTACATGTCGAGTATAAGGTACAAAAATCTTTACTTACTTACAATTGCCAAATTTAGACTTTAATTATCTCCCTTTATGCAAAATTAAAAAAAAATAAAGAAAAACCCTAATTATCAAAATACCAATACGTGTTGTGATTCACGTCTAAGCACCCGCGGACAAACCAATTATATGATTTTTGCGGGGCCACATTTGTGCTTCTATTTAATTTGTGTTTTCTGTAAAAAAAAAATTATTAAAAAAGTAAAACCAACTTTAAGAAGTACTTAACGGAAATTTTAAGTATTAAAATGTATTGGGCGTAGTATACCCGCGACAGCTGCGGCGGGCACGCACCCGCCGCGTATTCATACGGTAATGTACCGCCTTTTAATTACGCACGCTGATAAATCTGCGCGCGTGCCGTCGCGCGTCTGGACATACCCTTATGTTGTATTTTTATGATAAATAATAATGAAACGATTTGACTTTGATAATCGATATAATTTTCTTAACTGAAAATTGAATTGGCCTCACTATTTAACGTTTGTTTACAACGGTGCATTAAGAAATAAGATTTGATACAGGGTTGTCTCCGTGTATGTTTTTATATAAAAAGCTGTGTCAGTTAAACCCTTTAAAAACATTATTTTGAAAATTTAATAGGCGTAAAACCACAATACAACACGCATAGTTAATTAGAATGTATCATTTGGCAACAGAAGCATTTCCTGTGTCGCTCGAACAAGTCGAATTGTAGTTAATAAGGGCAAATCAAAGCTGGTATTTGGGGAACATTTTCAGCGGCCGGGTGTCGGGGTGTCGGCAGCCGGGTGGTCGGACAGGGGCTACACGTGCGCTAATAACCTCAAAATTCCATTTCCTATGTTACCTACTCCACACCTATTACATATACCATTTCTGTCTCAAACTTAATGACTTACAAACATTTTTTTACAAATTTAAAAATTTACAAATAAAAAATGTAAAACAAACAATCAAAAATGTTGTTTGACATGTGTAGATACCAAAGGTAAAACAAATTTATTTAGTAAAATAACCTAATTAGAAAAGTAAGAACATGGTTATCTTTCAGATATCGTATATTTAAAATTGCACATTACTCTAAACATGTTAAAACAAATAATTGAGATACCATATACTTACTAGATAATACCTTCTTTCATCTCAAGCCATCTCTAAACATAAATCAAACCTCTCAACTACACTTGAATCGAATCAGAAATCAACGATGCAAGAGCGTATAGATTTCACTTTTGTACAAAGCCAATATCGGCAAAAATGTCTTTTAAATCTTATACAGCGGACCTCCGACCAGGGAAACTATTACATGTAACTCCCTTGTGATCTTCTAATACAGTGACCATAAAGTATCAGGATAATGTTCACAGATTATATATTTTTTTTGTATAATGCGAGATGAAACAATGTCAAATTGTTTAACTTTACTTGCGTGTAAAAAATAATTAATACGTTCCATGCTATTGTGATTCTTTGTTTAAAATTAGTAATCTCGCCAGATGAGCCTTGAATATTAACATGTTTATAACAAACGATTATTTTTTTAATCTTCGTTGTTAGCCATAAATAAGATGTTTTTCAATAAAATAACCTAAAGCTGGTATTTATGTTCTTGTTTTGTTAACATTTAATGTTGCCGTATTGTCCGTAGGAATAAAATTGCTTGCACACCTTACGTCAGAAGTGGCGACCGCCATGTCCAATCTGAACTTGAAGACATGTCTGCTTTTGTCCACTTGTGGGGTATCAAGTGCTACGCCGCGGATGTATTTGGGCAGAAATAAATACTTTACAAGTATGAGATTTAAATATTTTCTTATTAATATAGGGACTTATAACGAAAACTATTACAAATATTAATTAATCTTCGATTAAAAAAAAATAATTTTGGGTTACAAAAGTGTACTTAGAAATTGTTTTGACAGAAACGCATAGATTTGTAGGGTCATGATTTTTAAGAAGTTTTTTTATATCATGTCACTTCTGCCATCAGATTATACCTTCGTATATTGTAGGCACTAAATTTCCTTTAGTTACAGGTTTCTGACAGAATATGATTTCCTTATTCCCGTGTGACGAATGCGACCCTGAAGACAATCACTTGAATACACACCGGGACACGAAAGCAAACTACTCGATAAGTGAAATGCCTTCCCTTAGCTTTGTTTTAAAAACTTAAATGTCTTACATTCATACGTACACTCATACTTATATCATATCATAATAATTTGAAGTTACATATACGATTTTGGTACTTTGAAATTTTTAAATGTGATTTTCAATCCAAAGAGCATCAATGTACACAAATGGGGCAGATGTACACGACCAATGTGAACAAGTCCAACTTGCCGTTAGACTCCATGGAGACCAGGCAACGGACAAGGTGACAGAGTTCACACACTGCCGGAAACGGGGCAAGCTGCAAAGTGCCTGCTCCCCTCAAATTTACTCGCATAATGCACCGAGAACACTACGGAAGCCGATGTAATGTAACATGTCTGTTGGTTATTCATATTTGCTGTTATACAATTAAACTATACACAATTTTGGTCCTTATTTGTATGAAGTTTAGGATTATAGTAAATTATTTAGTGTGATTAGGTTTATGTTTTGTTTTGGCCATCACTATGACATTGCATATTCAGCTAATAGATTGATGCCAATGTTTGTACATATTGACAAATATTTGTGTGACTAGAACATGAAAAATGTTCATGTAAAATTTTACCACGCTAAAAACTGTTGGCAAAGTTTTAAGTGTCAGTTGAACTGTACAATTTTAATATTCAGATAAATACGTCACTTAGAATTAGCATATGTAGCAGGCTCTAAGGACGATTAACAAAATATTAGTGCGTATAACCTAGGTATTATACGAGGTGACCTGACCATTGAATTTAAAAAATGATTATTTAGATGAAAATTGTTTATTAAATTATACTAAACTAGCTGTTGCTCGCGACTTCGCCCGCGTGAAATTACAAAAGAAAACAAAATACAGCCTATGTACAGATAAATTACCTTTCTATGGTGATTTTTTTTTTCCGCCCAGTAGTTTTAACGTGAATTTTATACATACAAAATGACAAAAATACAAATCATTCCTCTGTATACTATCAGTAACTATAAAGTATAGATTATTTGTCTGCCTGTGTGAGGGATGCAATCGCTCGGGGCGTACATTACCGTGTTGTGTTACATTATTAGTGCAGAGGCCTCGCACACCTGCCGCGAGCAAATTAATGCAATCAATATCAACAGGCATTTTCAAATTATTACCCTTTGTATATTAAAATAAAAAGTGAACTTTACATGTATATAAAAATTAAAAAAAACTACAGCATACAAAATAAAGACGCTAACTTCACTTGCAAATTGCAACAAACGTACACGGTTGTAAAGTTGCCCTACTTAGTATAAGAAAAAAAAAACATACAGACGAATTGAGTACCTCCTCCTTTTGGGAAGTCGGTAAAAATATAAGTTTCTCTTTGAGTACGACACTAATAACTTCACATTTGTGATCATTACTTATCTTTCAGTAAAGGCAATAAAAATTTTGAGTACTTAGAAGACGATTTCAGATGGGTAAAGAAACAACGCACTGATTTCAACATTATTAATTGCCTTTCGTCAGGGAGCGGCGAGCGGTGCGGGGCGGGGGCGTGCAACCCACTTTATTAATAACAGCCAGAGATAATTAAATTACCTCTGTTTCTTTGACGCCTCTTCTCCTAACATTTTTATTAAGCTTTCGATATAAGAAAAGTGATGTACGTTTCTATTATAAGATTATCGATATTCTTGTCGATTATTTCTGACTACAAAATCTTCAACTAAAGGAATAGTTATTTTATCCATAAATTACAATCTTTACTATGGATCTTGATTTGGTAATATGTAAATAAAACATTATTTCCTGTTATGTAAAATTGGGACTAACTTGTAAACAAAAATTAGATAAAAGCTGCATTTATTTGTAGCAGGCATAACTTTAATTAAGGCCAGAATATGCTGTCTCCTTTTCTTAAATCGTTCAACAGCCTTTAAAGGCCGTTTACAACGAGATATCAAATAGTACTAAAATTAAATAATGCAAGAATGTATTTAATTTATCGATAAGAAAATAGCTCATAAGATATTTTTAACATCGAGGTGATAATGTCGGAGTTTGAAGGGCCAGGTAATTATATTTAAAGAGGCGAAGTGTGCCGGCGAGCCGGGCTTCATAATCGAGCCAATTATGTGGAACCAATAAACAACGTGCAATTAACTCTGGCATTTTTGACATCTTAAAGGTTCAAAGAGTAGCTTATTGTTTATTACAAACTGCTACAGTTTAAAATGAAATTAGAGTCTGTCTAAAACTAAGGAATAAACAACATTAATGAAGATAAATGTTTACGAGCTTACTACAACAATCCAACTCTAAATGTACATGTACTAAAAATATAACTAAATAAGAATAATTAGTAATTACTAATTCTACAAAATAGATTTTGGCTCAAGTTAAATTAAAACTTTATAAATTTATGTTAGAATATTATGTCATTTACATTAATCATTTTAATTAATGCGAAAAAATCTGCACGTAAATGGAAAATAAGTTTTCCATTCGGCGACACTCACGACATCGTGTGCGATCCGGCGTAAACAAAACTTCATGTTTATTTAAAAAAAAAACTTATACCTAACAAAGGTTTTTTTTTTTAAATAAACAAAGGAATCAGAACAAAATGAATAAATGATTTTTTTTATTCCGTTTAGTGATTTTCAAATAATTTTCTAACCTTCAAAGAACAAACGGCGAGAGATTTTGTTTTACAATGTAGAGTAAACAGACATAGGTTACAGACAATCTAATTGTTCTGTTTGCAAGATTACAGTTTCATACAGCGCCCCCTCACGGGGCGACAGTACATCATCCGTTCACAAAATACACTCCTTGAAAATTGGAAGCTAAATGGTGAATAAAGTTATTTGCTATAAATGCCTCCGGGCACAAATTTCAATTATTGACGCATCCGAATAGTTTCGTAGGGGCGTTTAGTACTTTCAAACACACAAAGTTTTCCGGTTTTTATTCAAATATTAAAGTGAGGAATGTCGTAAGTTTCAACAGGATCATCATAACTATTTTAATTTCAATATTTTAATAGCAATCTTACTTATCTAACTAATATTATGAAGATGAAAGTTTAGATGGATGTTTGTTAGAGTTTGCAGCCTAAACTGCAGAAACGGATAACGATGAGATTTGGCTTAGATGTTAAGATAGTGGAAGAATGCATAGGCTACTTACTTATTTTAGCTTTTTTAATTACACGCGGACGGAGTCGTGGGCGAAATCTAGTTTAAAATAAAATGCAATTATCGACAGTGCTTTGTCTTCTCAATATAAAGTTAAAAAGTAAAAAAAGTAACTTAAGATATCAATTTTGTCATAGGAAAAACATATTCATATGTTTTTCCATTATTTTTCAGTGCATTAAAATGTATCATCCACAGAGCACTTACCATAGTGTTCCTCTATCCATCCAGCCTTTTTTTAGAAACGAAAATAGTCCTGTATTTGACTGTACCCGCACAGTGGGCGTATTCATCTTGTAAAAGGGTCAAAATATTTTATTAGCCTTGCGATTTTAACTGTGTAGCGGGGGCGCCAACTAGATTATCGCCCCGAGGAGGAGCGCGAACGGCGACAAATCGACGCTACTTCAACAGTTCCACGCTACCCTTTTACATTGGCGAACATTCGACAAAACTGTCTCTGTACACTTGACCAATAGGAACACAGATCATAATTCAACTGAAAACATTTGGCGCCAAAGAGACATTTGTATTTTTTTTATAAAGGCAAACGCAATTGCCTCACTGCCACTGGTCAGACTGAAAAATTGCACAGATTATAAACGTTAATTGCAGTTTTAACAAACAGAATAAAACAGTTTTAGTTGACCTAACTAGTAGAAACTTTCACAAAATCCGTATACCAGCACTTTGTATATACATCTTACTTTTAATATGACATCAATATGCCGGATAAAATGAATCTCTTAAAACATTCATGAACCTTTCCCCTTGTCTGTTCTCCCCTTCGATAAGGATCCCGAAGTTATAGACTTTTTGGTAATTTTCTCGGTTTGTTTAATAATTAAAATTACATTTTAACACAATTAAATGTTCTTGAATTTTATGTATATTAATATACGGTTGTAAAGAATAACTATTACAAAGAAATAAAGTTACTACGTCATACAAAGCTTCTACGAGTACTTTACAGCAAATTAAATAAAATGTTTCTTTCTTGCTATACTCTGAAGACATTTATTTAATTACAATAAAACAGCTCAACTACGGTGAAATTTTAAAATAATCAAGTGTAATTTGTGTTGCGATTTACCTTATAATTAAAGGTTTAAAGTTGACGTCTATCGTTTGCTAAACGCGGTATTGCGTGAGCATACAGTTTCAGACCGTCTCATACGGCACAGATTAAAAATATTCCGACTTTTTTTATCATGTTACAGGAAAACATGGGTATACAAGTGGAATTAGATTCTGACAATCTTTACAAAGTTATTGCTATACTAGACACTAACAAATAATTAAAAATATACTTGAGTAGTTAGATAATATTAGCTTCATATTGTCTTTAATGTTAATTTAATGAAGAAGTTACTTCTCATTTATGTTTCCTTAAATAAGTTTGATAGAATACACTCTGTCTGTGTTTATATAATCTGTTAAAAATATGAAATGTTCTCAGCATCAAAAGAGATCAAAAATATTGATTATAATTATTAGGAGTAGGGAAGTCTCGTTAGTCGTTGAACGAACGATGCCGCGTGCTGAGCCTTTGTCGTAGACTCTATAATTATCCGCTGCATTTGACGCCTTGACATTAACAGATTCCGTGATTTTTAAAACGCCACAGATCATAAAGTTGATATGAAGTATTTACAAATGTTTTTCAATGCAAAATAAAGTGAATTAAAAAGATAAAAAGGTGTTATTCTGACTTTAACTATATATCATAGGACACGGATTTTTTTCATATTGCAATTTCAAAGTAAAATAATGTTAAAAAAATCTTGGTTTTTTAACTAATAAAATCATTTCGATTTTTTCATACTGTAAGGTTAAGATATTTTATATAAATATTTTGAAACAAAATACTTCCTTGGGGCTCCAAGCAATCACGGGCATCGAGGGCGGAAGCGTCTTACAAATGTAACGCATGAAAGGCTCCTTCGTCGAATCCTTCGGGATTGTTCCGTGGAGTCTTGAAAGAAATCCAATGTGCGCGCCAGGTACAGCGTATAGACCTACGTAAATGTGCCATAACATAGCTCATTACAATCTACATGTGACTGGTGACGGGATTGAGTTTGATGGAAAGTAACGTATAGGCTCGAATGTTTTTCTCGTATTATACCGAAATAATATGAAGAATACACCTCCAAAATCTTTGGTGTGATAAATTCAATCATTCGTATTCCAGATTTTATAAGTATTAGCAGAAGTTTTTGTAGAAGTTACAATGGCAAAGTTCTAGAAAAAAGACCTTTCAGAATAAAGATTGGTAAAGAACATTAAACAAACACTGTTTGCTTCTACGATAATAAAATCTAAAATATATTGTATAACAAAAAGTGCGTAAAAACAGTTCGTGTTATAAGCAAACAATTTAAGTGGTATAGTAACGTTTTGTCGTAAGCGGAACAAAGAATGTGCCGCGCATCTCCCCTGATAGTTATTTGATATGATTTATTCATACGAACACATCGCGCTCTACACCACGTCAAATGGAAGTTTATTTAATAGAAAATACTTTCTGAAATCTATTTATAAAGCCATTACCAGCCGTTTTATGGTTCCGCGGGTAAAATCTTTGTTTAAGAATCCCGATAATGTTGGAAACATTTCTATTTACAAAATACATAACTGAAGTAGAGTGTACCTAACAATTTTGTACAGTTTTCTTATTGCTCGCATCATAACATAATTGCGCAATTAAACTGTACAGTTAAAACTTACGTGTGTAGAAGAAATAAAAAAAACTCTTTATTGGACAAAATACATTTTTACAAAATTTATTGGGACTCTATCTTCTGAACTAATTACAACGACTTTGTTTCAATAGGGAAAAAAAAGTCATACAGAGGAATTGAGTACCTTCTTCTTTTGGGAAGTCGGTCAAGAAGGATATGAAATTAATATGTATACCTTTTTATACCGACATCGACAGTGACAATGTTATTTTACAACTTATTAATTTTTTGACTAAAAATAATATTGTACGGAACCGTAAATGATTTTGCTAGTGCTCTCACTTGCCAATTTTTTGCTTCAAAGCTGTTGGTAGCGCCTATTATGCAAATGAGGCGGGGTCGCGGGCCCGATGTTTATCCAACTAACTATAATGTTTACCAGGACTTTTATTGGCTCACTGATTTTCCATACATTTTCCTTATAAACCGACAAGATTGTTCCATGAATATTGAAGTTTATAGTTGAATAGTAGCTGAATTTTAATATCGCACTATGAAAACAAACGTACGATCCATATTATGTACTGTAAAGCATTTTATGATAATTAATATGTTCAATGTTTTAAATATTAAAGCCCATGGGATTCAATTTTACAAAGTTTTTAAATGACAAAAGAATTTTTGATTGGGTTGATGGTTTGAATGGGTTTGAAATTTCTGGAACCGTAGTTTTTAAAGATGGACAGACAGACGGAAAAAAATGCGATTTTCATTATCAGCAACGCAAATACATCATCTTCCCGAAACTTGGAATTTTTCTTTCGATATTCTAAACAGACATTTCAATTTTATTACAGGTATAGATGAGTAGTTTATAGACCCATCGTACTTCAATATAGTTTGCATGTAGAGCTACTTACAAAATCTGACGATACAACTAAGCTTATAAGGTCATCAATACCCATTAAGTTTAAAGTTAATGGTTGCTGGTACAAAGGAGAGCAAATGATAAAGTATGCGTAGTCCGCCCCCGTAATCTGCGAGTGGAGGCGCGCGCCCCGCCCATCACAAGCGGCTTACCTCGCACTCCTCGCCTCGGCTATGTAAATTCGATACATGGAAATTTCATGTATTACGTCATCACAGAATGACAAACAATATTTTATAGTTAATATAGTTTAAAAGTCCAATTTACATTAAGGATGTCAACGTCGAAAAACCATCTATATTCCTGAACATAGCCGTAGTTACTTACACCTACGCTACCTAACTACCAACACACACATGTTATGATAGAATTATGAAAGAGCCATGTCTGTGCCGTCATCAACTTCACCAGCTCACTATACGTCCCCACGAAGTGTGGGTGAGCCAACCCTAAGTAAGCGGTGATTAGACCATGGTCATCCATGATGACCTAGTATAGGTTGGTTGACTTCACACATATCTTTGAATTTTTTCGCCGGTATGGGTTGCATCACGATGTTTTCCTTCAGCGTAAGGACATCGGGTAAATTATGTACATATGAAATCCAAAAAATGAAAATGCTCTGAAGACGTCAACTGTGTGCCTGTTAAAGTACCTGAATGTATTGCCATGAGTTTCACGGCAGTTCATTTTCAAAGCCAATAAAGGATGATACTGTCTTCTTTTTCAATGTCTCGGCGGTGGAAACCTACGGTTATTACATAATCGAACATCATACCAAATGACACTAGAATACCACAATACCGCAGTGAGTGCGGGTGGCATTTAGCGGCGTCTGCAATCCGCTTACGGCCCGGCCGAGCATTAAGCATCCATCAAATATGCATGTAGCACTCCGCACACACGACTCCCCCCAAACCTTCCCCTCGCTCCCGCCGAAATACTGCGAACTATAAAATTCTGAAATTCATAAAACACGTTGAAGCATAAAGAAATTATTAGAGACATCAATAATTTCATTTTTTGCATGTCTACTTAAATATCTAACTAGCTACTTATCTAATATTCAATGATTAAAAATTAATTTAATTTTAACTATCTGCTGCCCGCGATATTAAGATAAAAGAGTAGCCTATAATATGCCCGTCTATGTCAGCTACCCTTCAGCGAAGGTCCGGTCGAAATCGGCCCAGCCGTTTCGATGATTACCCTGAACAAATGCGGCTTGCGGACAGACAGACAGACAAAAAAAAATGGGATTTTTATTATCAGCAACGCAAATACATTATCTTCCCGAAATCTGGATTTTTTCTTTTGATATTACAAACAGACACTCCAATTTTATTTACATGTATAGGTAATGAGGTAAATTATTTAATTTACAGTGAAAGTTGTAAAGAATGCCTGATATCCAATATTGGAAAACATTTTACAGATCGTCGCGTACATCGTATGATAAATAATTCGATAAGCAATCTTCAATGTGAAATTAGCCCGATAGTCGTGAACTCTGTGAAGAATTTCCCACTTTATTAGATTCCGTAAGCCCTATTCATCGTTTTTTCGCCCTCTGTACGAGGGAAGCTTTGAGAAGGCATCAGAACGTATTAGTGAATAATGCGATAGAATCATTCGATAGAGTATTAACGCAGTCGAGGATGTTATGCTCAATGATAATACGCTATAAGAATTACGTGAATTAGCCAGCGGTACTCAAACTTTAGGAAGACTCTGAGCCTAGCCTAGTGAAGTAAACTGGGTATGATGACTCGAAGTGTACCAATTAGACATTGGTAACTGAAAGTAGTACCGTGTCACGGATTAACAAACAGTTCGCTTGGGTAAAGCAGATCAGTACACCGACTCGAAGATCAGTTCAATTTTGTACATGCACAGAGATATTTGTAATCATAGAGAAAAGTATCTAAAATAAATAGCTTTAGAGTACAAGAATTGGGCGAAATTTCGTAAAAATAATATGAGATTCAATAAAAATAATTTATAACCTTAATGTTAATTCAAAACATTATATAATTACATAAACTTTGACAATCAACAAGATCACAAAAGACTGTTTACGCGATCACCTGTTTGATTCTATTAAGCATTACAGCAGATTATATAGACTGAGGTCTGTAATAGTATTGATGGTGCGTATAATTTACTTTATCAATTATTTAACATAACAATTACTGTGATCGGATTTCACTGCCATTAAGTACATATTTATTTGTGTGTAGTAACATTAGGACTTCGATAAATATGTACTTCTGTAGATAAAACCTTATTACATAACGATTTGTAACCTAGTCTCTTTTTACTAAATGCAAATGTTTAGACGGATAGATGGTTATTATGTAACTCCAAAACTGCGAAACATATTTCGATAAAATTTGTTGTAGATTTAGGACACAGTTTGTTCAATAAAGTTATTTTTAATTCTGCGCAGACGAAGCTGTACGCAAAAGCTGATATAGATGTAATCTATACTATTATAATAAACACTTCTTTGGTGTCATGTCAGCAATTACAGCATATTTTTGAATAATTATTTTTATAATAGGACGTAGAAATAGAAATTGAGGACGCACGGGAACAGCTAGTAAAAATTATACTTAAGGTTTTATTAAGGTTTCCTTTGCTGTGTAATGTCTACGTTTTCCTCTTACATTGAAAACGCAAAAGTTAAGCCTCGAATATTGTAGTTCTGTATCAATAAGCCGGCCTTTGTGCGACGTAATCTCATAAGGTCCGGGGCTCATTCTGTCCACCAGGATCCGAGCTCCGGCGAGCTTTGTATGGGCATCTCTAATACCCACATTGTCACGGAAGAATCCTCACTTTGTCCAAAGAAATAACCAAGATTCTTATTTAACTGTTGTACAAAAGCGAGAACTTTTTGCTTTGTTATAAAATTAGTACGTATACTATTTCATTTACAAGTTTCCATAGACAAACTATGACATCATTACGATATGTGAAGTGTTGAAGCGATGATGTGAAGATTAAATGATTTGGTCAAATACTAATTAACGTATGAATTGTATTAAATTCATTTTTACATGAACATTTATAGAACCTCTACTAATAAATATGCAGTAATAAATATGATAAATAAGACAGTTATTTTTTTTATTCATTTCCTAAGATAAATATTTATCGTGTGTATGTAACGCTTATTTATAGTTAGAGCAAGATTTCCAATAGACTCAACACAGACTAGAGGATGCGAGCGACCGATTTCCATGGAATTTTTCCATTACCCAGACAAATTGCCCGCCGCATCTAATGTGGTGCCGTGTCGAAGTCTATATTTATTATTACATATACAGACAACGCAAATAATATAAGATAACGTATTTAAATTATGTTATGTCATTATTTAATTAATGATAACGTTTTATAGTCTACATTCATAGCGATGTTTTTATATTAATGAAAATTAAGTAAAGCAAATGAAGTATTTCGTAATTTTTCCAGTGCATGTGAAGGTTTAACACTTAAACAATCCTATAATTTACGAATTTAATTTAAAAATAAACATCTTTGTATTAAGGCGCTCTTGGAGAGACAAAGATTTACATTTCAATAAATATTCAATTGTATTTTTCACGGAAGAGTGAAGAGCAGTAGAGTTTTCATGAAATTGGACAAGTTACCTTTGTGTGGTCACTTTGGGTCGGTCACTTCGGACAAAGGCTGAAAAGCGGTTTGCGAATAAACTTTGCAATCGCATGCATGACTGTCATTATTTTAATGACCTCCTTTGTCTCGATGTAATTCTGTTTTGATCAAATGTTATACATAGTACAATTGTGTTGTTCAAATGTTATATTGCGATATTTATATTCTTAAACAATGTGTCATTACATTTTTTAGAGTAATGCCTTCAAGTTATTACGTTTTTTGTTCCAATACACTGTTGTTACATTTCATAACCTCTTTTTACTGTAGGCGTAATTTAATCTAACATTATATAAATACTACAATTATTCGTAAGCATATAACGGACTATGCTATACTGAAAACAGGCAAAATACAAATTAAAAAAGTCCGTGCAAGAGATGAAACCTCACAGTGGTCACCTGTACATGATATTTTACATCTGAACAATAAAACACAATTCAAAACAAACCTTAAAGCGAACTGCTTAACGTATAATTTCCCTTAGCTTGTGATATGTGTATGAACATTCGATTACACACACCAATGGTCAAGTATTTATCAATTAACGGAATATTTAATAGAGCAGGCATCCAGCTGTCAATTTGGTGGAGGGCGCATTCCTCGTTCATTAGACACTTCAAAGCTACTCCACGTTCTGTAGTCAATTGGAATTTAATAGCTATATTACTCCTAGTTTATATTTAAAATACTGTATTTTTAGAATAATTGCAGGAAGGATAGGAATCAATTGTCACTCAAGTACAGGTTCGTAATTGAAAAAAAAAAAACTGTATTAAAATGTTGACCTCTGTGAGATTGTAATCAACGCTTATGTTTATGATTCATTTCAATATCAAAATAAATATAATGCAAAAATCATGCAATTTCGTTATCATCATTTAGTCCGATTACTATAGTTTTAAATTTTTTTTTAAGATGAGCCATTTATGCCGGATTTAGGTTACTTTTTAAATCAGTAGATAAAGTTCAGGGATCAAAACCGTATGCATACAGTTCCGAATTCGGCAAATATTAATAGGATTGAAGTTTGAATTGGGCCGAGTGAATGGGCGGTGATTCGCACGACCCTCTTACTGCGTCAGGCTAATCTACGAGGGAGCCACTGTGACCGGCAGTACAACTAAACTTACCACAGTTACCCTCGTTTTGATCTTTTTAATATATTCTCTTTTATATCGAAGATTTGATTTATAATCGGATTACGAATCTTGAGCTGGAAAATATATTTTTCGAGATATTACGTACTAAGTGTTAAATTGTAGTTTAGATATTTTTCTAAAATTTTAATTCTATAAAAACAGAGTTCAGTTTCTGTATCCGTGAATTTGTATCACTAAAGTATCGGTATACATGTCGTTCTGTTGTCTATTTTTCCACAGAGAATAAGTGGAGATGGCTGTAATTTTTGTACATGTGCTTAGCTAAACATACTTAATACTCAAATACTTTATGCTAGATTTTTTCTTCTTCAAATACCACTTGTATTTTTTTATTTTATTTTTCATAGTTCTGTACATTTCTCTATTTGGATGTACTGTATGGGGCGTGACCTTCAATAAAATTCTTTTCCATGGTCAATTTAAAATATAATACGGTTGTCGGCGACGAATGGCCCCTTCCGAATCTAATTTGCACCTCCGGGCCTTCTGATATTCACACAAGATATTACGCGTCGAGAGCTTACGAAATCGTTTTCAAATCTAATTTCTTATAACATAAAGAAAATAGTTTCGTTGACAATGATCCATAAAGACAGCCGAGCAGAGAGTTCAATGATCATTAACTAAAAAAAAAGGAAAAAAGATATAAACTGTACAAAAAAGAGTACGGACTAAGAGTCTGTAGATGTTGATTAAAAAAAAAGATCATTAATGGCCAGTTTCCCAGCTGCATTTACCATTAATTGATTTTTGATTGGATAAATTCTTGAAATGCGTTTCCGGATTATAAAAGAGTTTTACTCCTTTGAAAATTAGTTTAACCTACCACTAATGGATCACTAGATAATTATAAAATAAACGGAAACTTCAGCATTCCAGCGTAAAATTATTTGAGTTTATTTGACCACATCACTGTGATCGTTACAACTATCACTTGTAGCGTTTAAAATTGACTATTCAACTATTTATCAGTGTGATATTTAACATTCAACGAAAAATATTGTTGACAGTAATCGATAACGATTGAACGTGTCAACGGAAAGATCAAAGCTTTGTTTAAGTCATGTCCATACTACTACACTATTTAAAAACTAAAAATATATAAGCGTTAACTGTAGTAATTTTCGTTGCAATTTTTGTAAGACTTTTAAAACACAATTTACATTTAGTTTGGATTGCTTAAGAATTATGAATTGGAGTAACGAAGTAAATTTAATTTTGTAATTCGCTTGCAATTTATGACGTGGAAAGAACTTTATCTTGGAACTGCAATCATTTGTGTATCAAATGGTATTATGTGAAATGGTATTTTTATGATAAAGTAATGCTTCTGTTTTATCGATGACAAATACTCAATATCTTGTATTATAAATAAATAATCTAAAAAATGAGATTAAATGTATCAAATCGAAAAGAAGCATATTCTGTTATTTTATGGTAATTAAAATAACTTAAAACTGTAACCGTGCATTTTCACTGCTGAAAACTGTAAAACACATATATCGAAAATGATAGTTATAGGATACTTTGGAAATAACGTCATTATTATTTTACCTGCAATTGGCCTTATTGTGTTGTAGAACTAAAAAAAAACAGTTTGATCTCCTTCTAATTTTGAATTCATTTTGAATTCACCTTAATGTATAAAAGGTCATTTGACCAATATGTTCAATATAAACCGTTAATCGTCGCAGTATTATCTGAACTGTATGAATTAGAAGTAATATAATAAATTATTACAATGTATAAAATTATTCTATTGCGACGTTTAATATTATTAATGTGTTATTCGTGTTTGCAAATAAATATTGTTTCTGGATACAATATAAAAGTGAATCAGGTAAATCCGTTCGTTTATACTATGTTTTATGCAGTTATCTATAATGCCATAGACTAACCGAATTCGCCTTTTTTTGAGAAAGTTTCATCCGATTGGCATTCCTCCCTAGCATGTTATACCGATAATCGATTTATTTTTACGATTATTCATTTTTAAAATAGGATTTATTGATTACTCGTGTTATAACAATCATCGATGTTTACTTAAAACCGTAAAATATATTAAGTTTTTAACTATGTTTATGTACATATAATCAACTACATAAATATGTAAATACTTATAAATTTACAAAGCCTGATATTCGTATTTCATTTGGTTTCGAAACTATCTAAAAACGGTACGCGTACCACTAGTATTACAACAGTATTGCTATCCTTGTCTATCTTTAAATAAAAATTGATAGCAATAACGTTGTATCTTATGCGTGTACAAAATTCTTAGTGAAACAAGACATGAATACAAAAACTCCAGTCGATGTTGATATATCAATTTATCATTCGAGAATATTTGCAGAACTCCGAGATAAATGTTATAAACAATGACTTACGTTTCTGTGATATTGCTATGAACACTATCTCATTTTATCGAATATATAGATATCTGTCATCATTCGCATTATTAGTTGTGATGGTAATTTGAATTCCGCGCAGTTTGACAAAACATTATTGACTTGACAGTAGTTAAGGACACACAAAACAGTTGAATTATAATCATCTTTGAAGGTGAACATTTTTAACCAATTTAAACGAAGTAAAATATGGTAAGTCCAACTTTTGCTTTCGTTAACGACGTTTTTTGTTTTTAGGCCGCATGATTATTGAAAACAATTGAAATATAATTACTTCGACAATGCATGGAATAATTGTCACTAAACAATACCAGTGTCGTATTAACAATTCAAACAACTTATATAATTGTTACAGTGTTACATTATTACCAAGTTTGTTTAATTTATCCATTGATTTTGATCGTGAGATATTATTGCCATTTGCGACATTCGACCACAGACGACATTTTTGATTTTGACATTCGTGTCAAATTCGTGTCTTGTCTAAATATAGAGTACAAATAATGTGCAAAAAAAAAAGATAATTACTTCGACAGACTTTATTGATACGACATACATTTAATAAACTATTATGTTATATAAAGACATAACATAATAAGCTACAATAATAAAAACAACAATACATTATAATATAGTAAATATTGTAAAATAGCACCTGGCAAATGTAAAGAGCAATAAACTTTTAGAGAAAGAAACGTTGCGGCCCTTTTTATATGTGATTGTAAGAATACGATGTACAGAAAATAAACAACCCCCATTTAATGACACTAAAAATATTTTAAGCCCGAGAATATTCTTTCTATTACTTAAAACCCATTTTGAGTTGTTTTAGAGATTAAAAATATATATAAGTTAGTATAAGTTTCGGCGCTCTCTCGTGTCGGAGGCCAAGACCCACTTTGGGTCGCTGCGCCAACGCAGTAAGTAAGTAGTATAAGTTACTTGCTTTCAATAAAATTATTTCTATTTATTTATTTCTAGGCCAGTTCAACAAGTCCACGCGTCTGTATCATTGGCGCGGGAATAGCGGGACTTACTTCTGCTAAACATTTAAAAGATGAAGGAATAAACTTCACCGTTCTCGAATCGACTAGGTACATTGGCGGAACGTGGAGATATGACCATAGGGTAGGAAAAGACGAGAACGGCTTACCGTTGCACACGAGCATGTACATGCATTTAAGGTAAACCAGTTTCAAAGGTGTCATTATATGTCTGAGGCATACAACTTTCAGTATTACAGTAGTATTAATGTCTTTGAGAATAAATATTTTTTTAATCCACAGAACAAACTTACCAAAACCAACAATGGAACTGCAGGGTTTTCCTGTACCAAGAGAGATGCCATCCTTTCCTAGCTGGAATATATATTATGACTACATAAAGGCTTATGCGGCTCACTTTGATTTGCACAAACATATAAAGGTAATAGAAAGGCCACGTCTTGCATAGGACGTTACAGATGGCCTAAAAGACTTCTGGCATATCTGAATCTGACACTATGGGCTGTCTGGATATATACCTTTTAATATTATATTTGAAATGTATTAACTTGTACCTTGTCTACAGTTTCTGCATAAGGTAACATCAGTGAAACGAGTTGGGAATGTATGGAAAGTGAAACACGGGCATGTACTAAGAGGTGTAGAGTACGAGGAAGAATTCGATTTCGTTATAGTTGGGACTGGCCACTTCAGTAAACCTAATATGCCGGAAATTCGTCATGAACATCTTTTCAAAGGTAAGTTTCTACACTTTACAAAAAAAATATCACGCTTAATCTAGATAGATGAGATGGTTATATTATTACATTCAACCTTATACCTTAAAGTGACATAGTGTTATAACAATATGCTTGTACAAAACAGCAAGGCGAGGTTGAATTCTCCAAGCTGCTTTTTTTCTTATTTTCACCACTTACTCAAAGATTTTTAACGGGTACAGAGTTTGGATACACGATTATAGTGTAATTTTTTTAACAACACACAATTTCCAGGAACAATAATCCACAGCCACGACTACAGAGTACCTGACGTATTTACCAATCGTCGTGTTCTGGTCGTCGGCGCGGGTCCTTCCGGAATGGATATCGCTCTAGATGTAGCAAACTATTCTAAGACCCTTGTCCATAGTCACCACTCTAAGGTGAACTTTAAAACCAAGTTCCCAGATCACTTCATCAGAAAACCCGATATCAAGGAGTTTAACGAAACCGGAGTTATTTTTGTTGATGGTACTTATGAAGATATTGATGACGTCATTTATTGTACCGGTAATAACTTTGTAACGTAATGTATTTGTAACAAAAATATATGGCCTTTAATTTTCTATTGATATGTGAAAAATGTCTCGCTGTTTTAGGATACGAATACGACTACCCATTCCTGGACAAATCATGTGGCCTAGTAATCGACAAGCACAGTGTCATCCCCCTGCACAAATACATGGTAAACATAAATGAACCAAGTATGGTCATAATGGGACTAGTTATACGTGCATGTCTTGTAGTTGCTATAGACGCCCAGGTAATAATTACATACATCTATGTACATAAAATAAATTGCAATGTAACTTTTTATCATTACTCTTGTGTTTGTTTGGTTTTTAGGCCCGTTATACAACTGCCTTGATAAAGGGTAATTTCACACTGCCGTCTAGAGATGAAATGATGGCTGAATGGCAAAAGCAGGCAGACATAATTCGTTCTAAAGGACGACCCATCTCAGATATACATTTCTTGGCAGAAAAGGAGGTATTTCTTGCGAATAAGTAATTCTACTACGCAAAGGATTTAGTAAATACGATAACATATTAGCAGATATAATTTAAAAAAAATAAACCGAAGTTTTTTTTTGTGGAAAATTAGGTTGTAGTAGTGAAGTAAACTTGCCGTTATTTGTTATTTTTCATTGTCATGTAACTCGATATTTTCAGGATCAATATTACGAGGAAATATCTGAAGAATCAGGCATCGATCGAGTTCCTCCTGTCATGTATAAAATACGCACCATGGACACGGAAGCGAAGCTCGAAAACCTCTACACCTACAGGAACTACGTGTACGAAGTCATAGACAGAAACACGTTCGCCAGGCGCCTGGAGTCAGACACGAAGCCTGCTGACAACAGGATCTTACCTTAATTTAAGCCAAAATATTAACTTTAATGACATATATATTAATTTTAAGATTTAAGACAAAATCTTTTAAAAAAAATCAAAATAAAATTTAATACAGAGAAAAAGTTTTTAATTTTAATGCCAATATCGTTATGGTCTTTTTGCTTTTCTTTGCAACATGCTACTCTATATTTGTGTTAGTTACTGTCACTGTCAATGCCAATGTCAATAGTCATTCTCAAGGAAACATTAAAAGTAGGTTTATAAACAAACTTTTATTTGGTATCTTATCTTTTTAATGGACCTGTTTTGTTTTAATTGGTCCAGACTCTCACAGTCTTATTTCAATTTTGGTGAGGAAAGGAAAAAATCAAATATCAGCAGTTTCGACATATGAATTATGGTAAGTTTATTTTCACCTTATGGGATTTGCTTTCTTTTTACATGGCTTAAAAAGTAATTTTGTATAGACGCTTATTTTAGGGGCTTATAGTCCGGCAACAATATTTACGTCTAATGCAAGTGTATTTGGTCATGGAAGTGCCAAGTTGTGCAACATTTTCTTAATGGTTACCAAAAGTTTGGGAACATTGTGCAATAAAAAAACATTCTGGATGCTGTATTGATTTTAGTATATATTTGATTTCCATGATGATAATTAGAAATTCTAGTGTATATTTCTTTCACAGAGTTTTGCAAAGTCAGGAATTAAATTTTATAATGGACAAACAACTAATGAAACTTACAATTAAACAAATTAGACTTACAATACTGATATTTGCATTTTGGATATTAATAAATATACGTTACTAAAAATGTGATTTTAGGATAAATCAAGTGGACCACGTGTTTGTATTATTGGTGCTGGGGTTGCTGGTCTTACTTCTGCAAAATATTTAAAAGATGAAGGAATAGACTTTACAGTACTGGAATGTACAAACTATGTGGGTGGTATGTGGAGATATGAGGCAATGAAAGGAACCGATGAACATGACCTTATATTGCACACAAGGATGTTATGGATTTAAGGTGAGGCACAATTACTTAGACATTTTGTAAGGCAGTTAAAGAAACCATTGATAAAAAACAATATGCACCTTAAGAATTACTTTTAGTGTGTGGTTATTGTGCAAATGTTAGTGAGAGTGAAGATAATACAGAGAAATTGCAGATCAATAAATCATAACATGATTGCTAACACTTGCATAATAATAATATACTTTCATTAATGTATGACTTGCAATATTGAAATTATTTGTTACAACTATTAATAGTTTAATTTAAGTTATAATTATACAAAAGGAAATGGTTATGACTAACTTTTTGTTATCTGTATATGTGCTTTGCTATATGTGACATTTCCAATAACTAAACAAGTTTTGTCTGATGTAAATTTTAAAGTTTTAATTTATATGAATAATAGTTGTAAGTAAACATTCTTTTTAAGACCTTTTTAAGGTAGGTTAAAAAGGATTTGATATTGACAGAGAAAGGATTTCTCCTGCAGTTCATATTTGTATATCAAGGATTATAAAGCATCTATAAATCAAGCTAATTAAGTTTTGAATTTAGTTTATTTCATAGTACCATTAGAAAAAATATTTTTTATTGTAAATGGTTTTTTTTTTTATTTTTTAGGTTAAATTTGCCACATCCTACAATGGAACTCCGTGGATTTCCAATACCAAAACATTTGCATTTCTTTCCTAATGCACAATTATATTACTACTACATCAGGTCTTATGCAGAGCGTTTTCACTTAGTAGATTACATACAGGTAAGTTATTGAACATCAGAATATCTAAATGCTTTCTATCTTTTAAAAAACTATGCAAGATGTACCTACTCACTTGCAAGTTCATTAATCCTCTAAAGGTTGATTTTTAACATGGTAAAAACCACCATTTGTAGTACAATGCCAATCTGTACTAATATTATAAAGTGGAAAGTATGTATCGAAATACCTCAAAATTACTTGACCAATTTGGAAAATTCCCTCACAGTTAAAAATCTATGTTATCACTGAGCAACATAGATTACACTTTTTTATTATTTTTTAATTCATGTGGACAAAGTTGCGAGTAAAAGCTACTAATTCATTATTAATGTTGTGTTTAAACAATAGAATTCTTTACTTGTTTGTGAATTATTTCATTGATTAAGAATGTGAACAATATATCATCATCACCAGCTCACTATACGTCCCCACTAAGGGGCTCAGAGCCTACCCTAAGTAAGGGTGACTAGGCCTATAACAACAATATATAATCAAAGAATTTAAATAATTCGTTACAGTTTCTTCACAATGTCACATCAGTGAGACGAGAAGGAAATGTATGGAAAGTGAAACACACAGATGTACTAAATAAAACAGAGCATGAAGATGAATATGACTTTATGATTATAGGAACTGGACACTTCAGCAATCCTAATGTGCCAAACATTCCAAATGAAGTACTTTTTAAAGGTTTTTAATCATACTAATATTATGGATGGATGGAGGGATGGATGTTTGTTTGAGTTTGTAGCCTAAATGGCTGATCGGATTTCCATGAAATTTAGCATGAATGTAGAAGATAGTTTGGAAGAACACATAGGCTACTCTCTTTCTTTTTTTTTAATTCCACGCGGACGGAGTCGCGGGCGAAAGCTAGTTCATATATAAGTACTAGTGGCCGCCATTGTTCGTTATTCATTCATAATTCACGATCAAATTTATTTTTTAGCTACAGTGGGTTTCCACTACCCATATCTATTATATCATTTTAATTTGAAATTCAACTTCCAGGAGAAATATTGCATAGCAATTATTATAAAGTATCTTGTATATTCGAAAACAAACGTGCTTTAATCGTGGGTGGGGGAACCTCTGCATGGGATATTGTTATAGAAATGCTTACGGACTCCAAGACAGTGGTGCACAGCCACCATTCTAAACAAACTATTAATACGAAATTCCCAGACCACTATATAAGAAAACCCGATGTTAAAGAATTTAATGAAACTGGGGTTACTTTTGTTGACGGTACTTATGAAGAGATCGATGTCGTTATTTACTGCACTGGTAAGGGTAATTTGTGTCTTTTCTTGCCTCTAATCAAGCAATGACGTAATCATTTGTCAATTTATCACTGCACTTTTTTAGGATTTAACTATACTTATCCTTATCTGGAGTCATTGTGTGGCCTAATGGTCAACAAGGACCACGTGGTCCCGCTGTACAAATGTCTTGTGAATATAAATGAACCAAGTATGGTGGTGCTGGGCCTGGTGAGGCGTGCCTGCCATATCGTAGCTATAGACGCACAGGTAAACTATATTTATGACCTCAGCTCATATGTCATCTACTTGACTCCAGAATACTAAAGGTAAAAGCTACATGGTCTCAGTCAACCATGCTGCATCACAATGTTTTATTATGTTTATATTTAGACAAAAGAATCTTAAAATATGGCTTTTTGGTAGTTAACTGTTGTTTGTTAGTTATCACTTTATTTTTATTTATTTATTTTGCAGGTTCGTTACACCACAGCACTTATAAAGGGTGATTTCTCTCTGCCGTCCAAGGAAGAGATGTTGAATGTTTGGCAAAAGGAAGTTGATATTATTCACTCTAACGGACGATCCATGTCTGATTTACATTTGTTAGGAGATAAAGAGGTAATTGAAATAACCTGCAGCCCATCACCACTTCTAACTTTATTTTTGACCTGACTGAGTAATATTATTTATTGTTAGTTGCTTTATACTATTGTATCTCTGTTTACCTTAAACAATTTAACATGTAAAAACAGTATTTTATTACTTCGATTCGTTTTACTACAAATTGGAATGTGCCACCAGTTATATGTAAGGAATATTTGCTTACTAAATTGACTTCAACTTGGTTTTATCATAATATTTTTTTTTTTATTTCTAGGATCAGTATTACAAGGAACTGAGTGATGAATCTGGTATAGACAGAGTGCCTCCTGTCATGTCTAAACTACGGAACATAAGCAATGAAGCAAAACTGCAAAACTTATTCACTTACAGAGATTATATTTATGAAGTGATTGATGATAAATCGTTTAAGAGAACTGAACGTGTAAAAAAACGTGAAAGATTTGATGGCAAGTTGCCTGAAAGTGTTGTATTTGTTGCGGATGATGGTTAGTAGTCACATAACAGGCTTGTTTTTTTATTACTTTACTAGATAACAACTAGTAGATTAAAATGTTTTATTTATTTATCGAATATAAGGAAAGCTGACTGATATTTTGATTGTTACGGATGATGCAACAGTTTATTCTACACGTCTCCAATTTAGATTAATATATATATTTTATTTACCCTTGACACTCTAGAAGAAAGACTATATTTATGAAATGTTCTTTACGAGTTCGACGTTTAGGAGGAGTAATGGATTTTTGTAATGCCATTTGTATTAATAACGTAATACATTTGATACTGAGTACGTAATGAAATTGTTCCTTTGGTTAAAGCGGTAGAATGTAAAAGTTAAACTAGTTGAAATGTTTATGATTGTTTTTGTATATAATTATTTAATATCTATCGTTATGCTTATATTTAAGAAACAAATCTTTAACTTTTTTTATTTAAATCAAAAGATGGAATTGTTAAAAAAAAATTTATAAGCAGAAAATCTTTTATTTCCTAACATCATCTTTCTTATCTCACTCATATGGGGTCATCGCACCAAGCTTTTAGTCCGCCAGATCGATCGATATCACTAATAGTGATTAATTTAATGAAAATATATGCATGTATAACAGTAAAGAACACCTAATACACAATAATGTTTAAAAATAAAACCGAGAAAATTTGCTAGGTCTTCCTTTTTTATATAGGAAAATGCTATAAAGGAATTTTACACAATTCATCCCCTAAATGTCTTAAAAGTGGGATGAAAGTTTGTAATAGGTTCCATTCTTTCCGCCAAATGACTTAATTATTGACATAAACACCAAGAACTAGTAAATTCGGTGTTACGGGATTTTTCATATTTCTCCTGTTTGTTGGATAATTTTTTGAGACTAGAATTCCAGACGGGTGCAGTCGCGGGAAATGCAAATACTCGAAAAGTAAACGTGTTATGTTCTGTGCTTTATTATGTCAAACTATTCTATTTTTTAATCTTTGTATCACTAATGCCAATGTCAAACGTCATAAAGTGTCAAGAATAAACCTATATAAAT
>NW_013525180.1:156451-187572 GCF_000836215.1 Papilio polytes
CTTTGTTTGGCTGGCTCAGAATTTTGCTTTGTAATTTATGTAGTTGGGTTTAATTATTTTACACTTTAGGCCTCCCACAGTTCCACTTCTATTTTATTTTTCTTCAAAAAAATCCTATTTTTTAATTAGTTCCGACGTATAAATTATGGTAAGTGTTTTTGCCGGTAATATTTTTGTTTACTTTTACATGACTAAAAAAGTTATGCTAATCGTTAAAACATTAGTAGTCATAACAGGGGAAAATAAAGTGTAAAGTTGTGTAATGTTTTGTGTGTCAATGATGTGGTTACTAATTTGGGAGATTGTGCAATCGGTAATACTCAAGTACTTGTACAATAGAATATTTTATACACTTAACTAATTTATAATTAAATAATGTGAGTGAGATCCTATGACTTTAAACAATTTAATAAAAAATCTGAATGAAACCAAGATAATTCGAATTTTCAAAATAATTTCTATGTACTAATGTCTACCATTTAAAAACTTTAAAGTTATAAAAACTCAGAAGAGTTTGCTAACGCAATATTTTCACAATACAGATAAGTCGGTTTAGTCTTTTTATAGAAATACTTTTAACAAGAAAATTGATTTTAGGCTAAATCAAATGGACCTCGCGTCTGTATTATTGGTGCTGGGGTTGCTGGTCTTACTTCTGCAAAATGTTTAAAAGATGAAGGAATCAACTTTACAGTTTTAGAATGTTCTCAAAATCTGGGTGGTATGTGGAAATATGAAGCAACACGAGCAACTGATCACTATAACTCAATATTGCACACAAGTATGTTTGGAGATTTAAGGTAAGCATTACTTATACATTTTGTAAGTGATGAGGGTTATGTTAAATTAAGAAAACAACTTAACAGTTGGTCTATATATATAGACTATATTTGCAGTTGCCTGCAATGCTGTTCAAAGACATCATGATCAAAAAATAAAATGTTATATGCTTTATTAAATATATATACTTCTCTTTCAAAGCAGATCATTAAGTCTTGAGATTAAAACATGATTTTTAACCAAATTCATGAAAGATGTGATTCATTAACACCACTGGCTTATCAATACACTTGTTTAATTATTGTAATACATGGTATTGTACACTGTAATCATTTCTAACAACTATTTAATCTAAAGGAAATGACTATAAGTAATTCTTTGTTATCTGTGAAAGACTGTTATATTTATTTCTTATTTCTCATTTTGTATAAATATACTGATTTTATCTGATAAGGATTAAAGTAATATTTTTTTATCAATCACTTATTAAACAGAATAATTTTAAGGGAAGGTAGAGATAGGAAAAGGATTAGGTTGTAACAGAGGACTTGTTTACTGAGACTATCCACATTAACACTTAAATATCAAATAAAAAATCATGCTAATTATATAAAACGAGCTGTTGCCCGCGACTTCGTCCGCGTGGTATTCGAAAACATACAAACTATATAAATTACAAAAAGCTACGTATCCCTCGGGAACCGGACATTTCTCGGGGATGAAGCTTGTCCCATGTGTACTCCAGACTTTGTTTTATATCTGTGTCAAATTTCAATAAGATATGTTGAAACGTTGCAGAATGATCGAGTAAACATTAAAAAACTAAATTAATGAATCCCACGGGAACCGTAACTATTCCCGGGATAAAAAGTAGCCTATGTGTTCTCCAGACTATGCTCTAAACCTGTGCCAAATTTCATGGAGATCCGTTCAGCCGTTTAGGCTACAAACGCTCACAAACATCCATCCATCTAAACTTTCGCATTTATAATATTAGTAAGATTGCTAGCTTTTTTTATAACCCATTGCTATTTTTATATTAGGAATAATGTTTTTAATTAAATCAGGTTAAATTTACCACATCCCACAATGGAACTACTTGGTTTTCCAATACCAAAACATTTGCATTTCTTTCCTAATGCAGAATTATATTATTACTACATTGTGTCTTATGCTGAACATTTTAACTTAAAGAAGTATATACAGGTAAGTAACTGATTATCAGAACAAACTCATGTTTCTTGTTTCTGAAAAATCTATGTAAAGATATATCTACTCAGATGTGAACTCATCTTATGTTTTGAATTTGAAGTATGGGGATTTATTCTCCAAAAGTCGATTTTTAATGTAAAATCCATCAAATAATTCGAATAGTTTAAACCAGAATTTCGCTCTCTAGTGTCGGTCGCCAGGACCCACTTTGGGTCGCTTGCGCTTGCAACGCAGTAAGTACACCAGAATTTTGTAATACAATGCCAAGAGAGTTTAAGCTGAATGTTACTAATGTTGTTTTTATTTAGTTGTATTTGAATTATGGATGTGAATTATTTAAAATGAATGAATGTGAACAATATATTATCACAGCATTTGGGAACCTAAATATACAATTTTGTTAATTATATAACTTGTTACAGTTTCTTCAGAATGTCACATCAGTGCGGCGGGAAGGAAATGTATGGAAAGTAAAAACCATAAATGTACTAAACGGAACAGAGCAAGAAGATGAATATGACTTTATTATTATAGGAACTGGACACTTTAGTAATCCTAATGAGCCAAAAATTCCAAATGAAGAACTTTTTAAAGGTTTTTATTTCATACTAGTGGTCACCCATTGTTTGAAATTTGACTATAATTCTATTTTATTTTAATTACTAGCTTTGGCCAGCAACTCCGTTCGCGTGAAATTAAAAAAAAAACAAAAGTGACTATCTGTTCTTCCAGACTATCCTCTACATTTATACCAAAATTTCATCAAAATCCGTCCAGTTGTTTTGGCTTCAAACTCTAATAAACATCCATCAATCAAAATTTTTGCATTTATAATATTAGTAAGAGTCAGTGGGTTTTGACACCATAGTGGGTTTCTACCACATATATATCTAGTATATCATTGTAATCTGAAATTCAACTTCCAGGAGAAATATTGCATACCAAAAACTATAGAGTTCCTACTATATACGAAAACAAACGTGTTTTAATCGTGGGTGGGGGAACCTCCGCATGGGATATTGTTATAGAAATGCTTAACTACGCTAACACAGTGGTGCACAGCCACCATTCTAAACAAAATAGTAAAACCAAGTTCCCAGACAAGTATGTAAGAAAACCTGATGTTAAGGAATTTAACGAAACTGGAGCTATTTTTGTTGACGGTACTTATATAGAGATTGATGTTGTTATTTACTGCACTGGTAAGTGTAATTTGTGTCTTTTCTTGCCTCTAATTATGCAATGACGTAATGTTTTCTCACTTTATCACACTATTTTAGGATTTAACTACACTTATCCTTATCTGGACTCATCATGTGGTCTAACGGTCAACAAGGACCATGTGGTCCCGCTGTACAAATGTCTTGTGAATATAAATGAACCCAGTATGGTGGTGCTGGGCCTGGTGAGGCGCGCCTGCCATATCGTAGCTTTAAACGCCCAGGTAAATATATAATATAGCTTTTGTTCACGACTTTGTCCTCGCTAAATTTAAAAAGAAGAAAAACACTTTCAAATCTAATAGTGTCGGGGCCTATTCAATGCAAACAATCAAATCTTTCCTCTTTATTATATTAATATAGATATCAGCATATACACCTCTAGGCTCAGTCAAGTTGATTAGGAAGTTATGTAAATGTTTGAATTACTTTACAAATATATGTTGGTTGTATTACAATGTTTTTCTTAATTAATATAAATACTGAAGTATCTTAATATATTGTTTTAATTAATATTAATAGTTTATATTTTTTTTTATTATATTATATTTTTCTTTATTTTGCAGGTTCGTTACACCACAGCACTTATAAAGGGTGATTTCTCTCTGCCGTCCAAGGAAGAGATGTTGAATGTTTGGCAAAAGGAAGTTGATGTTATTCACTCTAATGGACGACCCATGTCTGATTTACATTTGTTAGGAGATAAAGAGGTAATTGAAATTATAGTCCACTGATTTCCATATCAGAAGCTTTTAACTTTTATTTGATGAGAATGACAGGGTAATGATATTTATTGGGTGTATTAAATCGTGTCCCTCTGTTAGCTAAGTTTACTATTTAGTAAGAGTACTATTTGATTAGTAATTTTTTACTAGATTGTTGAATGTGTCGCTTGGACAATAGCTGCCTATTTAACAAGCGATATCTTTTTGATACTATTTTTTATGTTTTTATCTCCAGGATCAGTATTACAAGGAACTATGTGATGAATCTGGCATAGACAGAGTGCCCCCTGTCATGTCTAAACTACGAAACGTAAGCAATGAAGCAAAGCTAGAAAATTTATTCACTTATAGAGATTATATTTACGAACTGATCGATGATAAATCGTTTAGGAGGATTGTACGTGTGAAAAAACGTGATAGACTTAACGGCAAGGTGCCTGAAAGTATACTGTTTGTTGCGGATGGTTAGTAACAAATCAAATTATTGTATTAAGTAGTAGTAAGTATTAACTACTAGTAGAACTAATAGTAGATTAGAGTATTTTTTGTATTTGTTGAACATTAATCTATCATTACTGACACTTATTTTGAGGAAAAAAATGCTTGACTACTTTTTAAGTTTGTGTGGATCAGATAATTTTTTTTTTATAATTGCTAGTCTAATTTTTGATATTACTTAATCTTGTATTTAAATGTAAAAATATTAAAGCTTCAAATGTGATGTGTTTAAAAAACAAGTTAATTTTTAATACTTATGTTATTGTTAAATAGCTATTTTAGTAAATCAACTCGCTTTTGTGGCACGCATTTACTAATTTATGTTAAGTAAAATGTATTTACTTTTTTTTAAAATTTAAACGCCTATTCAAGCTTTATACTTTTTTTATTTATGTTAAGTTAATAACATGCTCTAAAATTATGTAATTGTATTGTGTTTTTAAAGTATTTTCTATATATTTTTACATAACGGAGGATTTTTAAAGATTATTTATTATAAAAATATTATTATAAAACTTCTTTTATTCACCATCAAAATACAACTAATGGTAACACTAAACAACACTGATTACAATACTGTCCCACGAATTTCTCAATTAACATTGACAAGAAGTACAGTCAGCTACAGAAATAAATATACATTTATAAACCTTTTGAAACTTTATACGTCTTCGTTTTCAAAAATATACATGCACGTCCGTCCGTATACTTCCCATCTTAAATATATACATACATTTTTTTAAACGAAAGTGTATACAAGTATCCGAAGCTTTGTAAATGTATATTTATTTTTGCAGCTGACTGTACATCATTATATTAATACGTGAAATGTTAACTTTGTACGCCTTTTTAAGGAAATTACTCCAATTAGCAGCTCTTATTTTCTGTCATCAGACACATCCACGTCCGAATACTAAAACGTTCTAAAAGCTCGTGCTAAAACTCCAAATTCCTTACAAATGACGTCTATCAGATTGTAAGCGGCGCTAATAAAGCGAATTATTTAAGACTAGGTGTTGCCCATGTCTTCATCAGCGCGGAAATTAAAGTTATAATAAACATAGGTTAGATTCGTTTCAGTATTTGGCCGTCATCCAATAGGACAGTTATATTTGAATAGAGCACGTGTCTTCTCTTCTAGGGTTGTACGTTCTATCGTAGTTGTTGTCGTCTAAGATCTGGTAGTCATAGTCTCTGTAGTTGAGGAGGTCCTCCAGTCGATTGACTGCGTTGAAGTCCCGCATCGCCTTAAGCACGGGCGGCGCGCGCACCACGCCCGCCTCTTCCGTTAGCTTCGCGAAGTAATAGTCCTGCATCAGACAATGTAGTACATAAATAGGATATTTCCCCTACCTACGCCCCCCCCCAGCTCTCCCCTTGCCATATACAATATCTTTCCTTGTATAATTGGGGAATCGGGTGGTGTTCCACCTTAAAGGCTACAGTCGTTTCAACGTTGTGTACACATTAAGATACAAATTAGAACACAGTTTATAAATGTATTTGTACAGAAAGTTTGTGTCGTTTGCGCAGTTAACTGTTACTTTGGTTTTTGTAAGATGAGGAGTTTATCGTTGAAAGGATCAAATTTCTGTAGAACACCAGAATTCCGACTGTACGTACTTGTGGAAAGGGGAAGTAGACTACAGGCCTCCATATTAATCAGACTAAACGCATTTAACTTGACGCTTCTCTTTTATGTGGTCGTGGTAGAGCACCAAGCGAGTGGCCAACTAGTGTTATCGATTTATCTCTTTTTTGAATATTTAAGACAACCATTATCAGTATAGCAGTATACTATCTTACCATATCGTCACCAACGAGGTTAACGTCGATGATCCTCAAGTTGTTGTTGCGCAGCGAACGCACGTGCTCCAGCCAAATCTTCAACATGCTCTGCTGCGGCGGCAGTTCGAACACACCGCCGGCCAGCGCCGCCGCGTACTGTGCCTACACCACAAATACACAAAATTCCTATATAAAATTCGTAAGACACAGGATTCTAACGATTGGGTTGTTTTAGCTCCCGACGTTTCGGCACAGTTTCATGCACTATGATCACGGGCTGGCTGAAGTGATGCGATAGTGCGGAAAAAAGCCTATGTATTTAAACGGTCACAAATTTTACATCTCGATCTTTGGAGCACAAGACAATTCGTTAATGGATAACCATTAAAAGACATTAATAGCCGTGGACGTCGCCGATGATCTAGGTCTATGGAACGGAAAGACGTTAAGATTCTCATATACCGAAATAATTCGGTTTGTTCAAATAAAAAAAATACAGCCAGAAATGAATAAAGAAACAAAGAATAACTAAATGTTTTATTGTAATAGCTTAAGCAATTTTTTTAAACGTTTACCCATAAGAGTATGTACCTGGGCATCCATTACTCGTGTGATGACCTTCCCCACAACACCAAGGAAGGTCATAGTGGGGTGTCTAATGTTGACGATGTGCTGGTACAGCGGCAGCACGAACTTGCCCGACACCGTCAGCCCGGCGCTCTCGTCAACAAACGAATGGTTGTACTCATACCCTGGAATATGAAATTACTCAAAGAACTAAGAAAATTGAAAATTTGAGTAACGTACGCCCGATGCGATTCATTAAAATAATGATAAAGATTTGAATATCTTCCTTTTTCTTTTATACTTCACATTATTATTCCACTTGTCCATATCTAAAATCTAAACGGAAATAAAGTAATCAGAGAAACGATCAAACGACCAAATCAGTCGATAAGCATTATATCTATGAAATTAAGAACATACCAGTACAAAATATGACGTCATCTATATCCTCGTAGGATCCATCTTGGAAAATAACGCCATCTGTCCTGAAGAGATCAATATCTGGCTTCTTGACGTAGTTGCCGGGGAACTTGGGCTGGTTGTAGGACAGGTGATGGCTGTGTACCAGCTTGGCGGTGACGTTGGATAAATGAGTAGCAAGGTCGAGGCCAGATGCGCCCGCGCCGACAACCATCACCTTACGACCTCGGAACGTCTCAGGGTCCTTGTAATCGTGACTATGTATTATATTACCTAGGGAACAAAAAAAGAACAAGGAGATTTCCAATTTTTACTACACGGGCATTATTTTAGATAGTAAACTGACCTTTAAAACTATCCTGTCCTTGGAATGTAGGCTTCACTGGGTTGCTGTACTGTCCACTAGCGATGATTATGAAGTCGCAGGCGTCAGTGTAACTGTTCTTATCTTTGCTGTCAACGTAAGTCAGTTCCCAATGGTCATTCGCCCAACGCACTCTGGTCACTAGACTCCGGAACTTCAAGAAATACAATAACTTATTTATTGCGTTGTTTATTTTCACTGGGTCCTTTTGATATGTGGATTTCCAGAACAACTTTGGAGAGTTCTTAATCGATAAAATAATCAAAAATGATTCAGTAAAATATAATCTCACAGTGGCTTGATAATTAATGAACAAGATTGTTAATTAGCTTCACAATTAATTGCTGACAGTTTTGAGGTACTTAATTTTACTATCTTACTAATGTTATAAATACGAATGTTGATGAAATGAGATTAGCGTTAAAGATTAACAAAAGGTTAGCGTGGTATGGACATGTTATGCGACGAAATGATGGGGACATAAACCAGAAAGTGTTGAGATTGAATGTGGATGGCTACAAAGGAAGAGGAAGACCGAAGAAAGTATGGATGGATTGTGTACAAGAGGATATGCTTAAGAAAGGAGTGGATTCAAATATGACGGCTGATACAGATGTATGGAAGAGCAGCACATACTGTGCCGACCCTCCGTAAGGGATAAGTGGATGATGATGAAATGAGATAGATGGATGGATGTTTCATAAACTTAGTAGCTTAACGTATCTCGATAAAATTTACCATTGATATAGAACATAGTCTGGAAGAACACCTAGGCTTCTTGCTTTTGTTTTTTAATTCCGCGCGGACGGAGTCGCAGGCGACAGTTAGTTATTAATCATTATTTAACTCTTTGTATAAAACATATCTGATAAAAGAATGTTGCTGCATTTCACTTTTACTACATTTTTATTACTATTTAATAGTTTAATAGGATGTTCAATTTATTTACGTTCATTTATTACTACGATACTTAAATTATGATACCGTAATCTTAGGCTACTTTCATTTGCAACATTTGCTTACCAACTTTATTATAGGGAACCATTTATTTGTAACCGTGGGTTCTCACAGTTGTATATAACAGATATTGTGTATAAGAGATCGATCGATTGAAGAAGAAATAATAAGTGTTATGATATATTTTATAAGTATTGGTGACAAGAAACTTTTTTTTATACTGTATATTTCCCGTTTCTTACCGTCTCCTCTGTTGTCAAATCCACCTTCATTACCATCCTTTCCTCTTATGAAAAGGGACTAAAATTAGGGATCCGGTACTTACTCGAATATACTTCATGAGATCGAATTTTTTAACGAAACTCTGTAGATATTTGTAGAAACAGCCGCCGGAGGGGTAGGACGGCGTGTCTTCTGGAAAAGGGAATCCCGCGTACTCCATCGTCTGGCGGGGAGTATTTGTTCTAGAAATAAACAGAAACACAAAAAATCTGTTAATATAATAAATATTTATTTTGAGTTATTCCAATACATACAAAAATAATATTAGTATAGATTATAAATTATTACGCAATAGCAACACTAAAATGTAAAAGCAAAATGCCATTCATTTAAATATTAATGTATTAAGATTTCTGTAGGTATTATATCGTTTCGCGATTCATTTGAGCGCTCTAAATATATTTAAAAACATCTTTATAAAATATCGCATATACAATTTTAGTGTTACGATATCTTTGGATTACTACAATTAAACTAAATACGGTAGCAAACTAATAGATGACCTATCTATCGTAACTTCGATTCTATATTTGGTCAATAGATTAGGAGTTAAATGCTATGAGTTACGTCAATTAGTATCTACTCAATTACTTAAGACATTAGGCAACTGGATATGAAGCAATGAGTTCAGCAAGTTAAACTTTCGCTTTAAAACATACTCTGTACTTATAGTCCTTAGCATATAGTAATTCAATAATTTAAACGGTTTATTTTTGCCCGAAATATCTATTTTGACTGTACGGCTTGGTCTATTTTGGAGTCTAAAGTATAATTTAATTCGTATTCTATTCTTCCTTGGACTTATTATCAAGTCAAGCTTCTAGCTTTTTATATTAATTACAAGTTATTATTGTTTTCAAATTTTGTAGATTGGAATTTAGCTAGAGTCTGAGTAGAACACCTTTTTAGATGTAGCGAGATATAAATAATGCTGCAGACGCACTAAGCTGCTGAAATTTATACCTGAGTTTCTTATACATGCTGGTGAAGAGTGGTAGGCCATCCTCATCAGTGCCAACGTGTGGGTCGAACCTCCAAGTACCTCCAATATGCCGCGACGCCTCGTACACAGTGAAGTTGACATCGTACTCTTGGAGGTACCTAGCAGCGGCCAGACCTGAGTACCCGGCGCCGATTACACACGCATGCTTCGCTATTAACGCCTAAAACAAAGAAATGACTATTAATGATAGATAACCAAAGTGTCGTGTTACTTTTTGCCTGTGTTTACTTAAAAAAGTTTTGTTTTTGTCTTATTACGTTCGTGCTGACACATTTCGTCGAAAGTTCCTATATAAAATCATTTCAATTAATAATTCCAAGTGCAATTACAGGCAGATTCACAAGTATCATATAGAATTCTTCCCATTTGATAGATTGGCTGTTCCTTCTAGTTTTATATCTGTTTGTGATAAAAATTTAGAGACTTTTAGACATCATACTTATGTTTTGTATTTAGGTAAGAAAATAGTTCAAAAATTAGCCCGTGAAATTGTTTCAAATCAATCGTGCCGGATTGTACCGTGTGAAATTAAAAAATAAAAACCTTTACGAATCTGTTCATACTTGTATTGGGGTACGTGGGCTACTAACATTACAGAAATTAGTACGGAAGTCATATTTCATGGGCATGTAAAATCAAAATGTTTATTTTTTATTATCAACGGGTTTCTTTAATGAAAAACTTACACACGTTACAAACGTTTGCATCACTCTACCACGGAGTAGATATTAGTATTCAATATAATTAGAATCTAGATAGATCTGAAGCAATTACGTCATTAATTACTAAATGCTCTGTATCAGACACTAAACTCGATGAATAATAATGAACTAACCAAGCAAACTATTTCCAATATGTCTGATGATATCACAAAAAGATTAATTGTAACAAAGAATTGTGTAAAAAAGGAAAAGAATATACATATGCAATATAAAGAATGAAGTAGAAAGTGGAAATCGGTTAGTAAAGAGGTAAAGACAAAGGGAATATATTTTTCTTTTAAGTACGTTAAAACTTTTATGAAAACTATAGATAGCAACATTTGACAGTTTGCGATGTATGTAGTTACCTAAACATAAGTAGTAGATAGTAATGCTGTACAATGTTTGGGAATGTGATTAAGGTAAAGTCACAAGCGAAGGGCCAATGTATACGACTCTTGCATAAACTTACAACACTAACACATCCTTTGACAATGAAATTCAATTAAGATGCTTAGTAAATCTCTATTAGTACTTTTATGTGCAATACTTATCTTCCTTTTTAGTAAAGCCTTCATACTTGAAAAAACTACAAAGTTCTAACATTTTGTAAAAACCTAATTCATCTGGTTATTCGGAATTTCGCAAAAAAAACCTGCGAAAGCTTTTCAAGCCTTCTTAAACTTTATAGTGACCTACAGTTTTAAAAACACAAGATTAGACAATTTTTATTCTTTATTTCCAAACACATTTACTTATTTTTCAGGTGACGTAAACTAAGAATAAATCTTATGCGATTTTTAACTTAAAGAAGACTAAATAATGAAAAATATTTTATTTTTTATATTATTTCTTCATCCTAGTTAAAAAAATCGTAATGAATCTAACATTAACACATGCAATTGCATAAACTTGTAAATGAATTACGTTCACAGAATAATAGTCTATAATACGGAATCAAGAAAGCGAAAGTTGCGTGCAAGGAGCTGCATTAGCAGCCGGGATAGAAACGTTCATACGTTTCATACATTATGTATGAAAGTAAATAAACTGGTATCAAAAAAGTTATGTATTTCATAAGATGAGCACTAAAAATTATAAATAATTGATTATGTTCGACTGACAGTTTGTCAGGTCAAGGTAGTTATTGTAATTATTGTTATAAAAAAATCCAAAAACGGTGTCAATCTGCATCATCTGTTAACCTCTCCGCCCACTAAATGATTTTTAAAAGCAGAAAGATCAATGACTTATTTATTTGTACCGTTTTAATAATATGCGAATTCTTTATTAGAAATTATGTTCCATAAACTCATCTGTGCGTCATTTAAACGTTGATCTGCGAGGTTTTTGGACTTCTACATAATTTTGATTCTTTTATTTCTTATTGCGATTTCGTCCGCGTTAAATTGAAAAAATAAGTTTAAAATGTAGAGTATGTTACTCACAGATAAATTACCTTTCGAACGGTGGAGGAATTTTAAAATCGGCCTAATAGTTTTTGAATTATTTCAATACATACCAAAATACAAATCTTTCCTCTTTATAATGTTACGATAGATTTATAACACGTTCCATTGCAATTTACTTACTCTATACGATTATTGGATTCAAATTAATTACAAACAATACTTTAATATTATTCACAAGGATAACTCCAGTCACTGTTGTAGTGTGCAATAATTTTATGGACAGATAATTACAAAGCACAAAGCACGAATAGAATGGGCACTTGAGTAGGAAATACGGACGTTCACTTCAAACTCAAGGTACGATTAGTACTAAATAAGTCAACGCTGCAATAACTATGTTGTAAGACTAGTACTTATGAGATTGTGGGCCTATATTTACAATTTATACTTTACAAATATTTGAAATGACCATATAAATATATACACGAAGCTGACGTCATATTATTTGAAGTCAAATATTTATCTTTTCGCATTATGCAAAAATGTATAAGTACATATTGAACATTACTTATCAAAGATTTTTGCTTTTGAACTGGATCTAATTTTACGACGTTTGTTTATGTCTATATTATTATAATTAAATGTATTAATGTACATAATAGCAAGGAATAATGATTGAAATGTTCATCTATAAAGCGTAATTCTTCTGGCATCGTGTCTAGATTATTAATTTATAGGATTCACGCCTCCACAGGCTGTGAGTGCTGTCAAGGACTGCTGCTTGTATCGTAACAGCGGCATTTTCCATAAACAACACATTAATATGCCATTGTACACCCCGTTGTTACTTTCGACCATGACACGACTGACCAACTGAGCAGAATCTTCACCGGGCTTCAATTACATAGCTACTTGTTTCGGATAAGTTTATTTATTTTTGTGTTGAAATACGACATCGCTAACTAAGCACTTTGAGGTAACTATAAACTGTAACAATATCTATAAAGTTTAGTAATAAGTTAAAATTTGACATAAGCGTATGGGATAATTTAAAAGAACACATAGGCTACTAGGTTTTGATTTTTTTTTAATTCGTCTGGAATTAACATAGATATATTTAAAATGTCATATTTATATGTACCTATGGTATCTATGACACGAACTAGCACGTGTTCGTACCACTCGGCTGTCCTACAAACATGGTGCGAGTCGCCGTTTGCTTCCCGTTTTACCAACTGCATTATCTGCGCTTCAAACATCGCACGCGCACTTTGTTCACCATAAATGTTTTTGTCATATTTTTTATTTTATCCTATAAAATAGTTAAGTCTATAAGTTTGGGCCACCAATCTAAAAATGTTCTTGATTTTTTTATTGCAAACGGTCTGTATGAATATTTACTTCATACATGTAACTATTATGAAAGAGTTATTTCTGAATTTTAACTTATAATAAACTAAATAATTGTTGTTATTAAATAAATAAAACCAGATTATAAAAGATTTGTAAAATTATCGTTTTCATAATTCGCGTTGATACTTCGTAATTATTAAATTACGAGAATTAGAAATATTAATTTCTAGTGTCTCATATATAAGTAGATAAATTGTTATACATCAATGAAATCACCCAAAAAACTATGTTTTGTTGCCTTACATTAAATAACCTAACACTAGATTTAAACTATTGTTAAAATAATATAAATGAATTTCGATAAATTAATTTAATTTGTACCTCTGATTGGCCGTTTGTAGATTTTAGCGCCAAATTCGTCAAACACAGAACTGTCACAGTTGACCACAGATAACGAGTCATTATTAACGAATTAGAACACTGTTTTTATTTGTAACGTAATTTATTATCGAGTTCGTGGCAGACGCCACCGATGGTCTGCCTTCGTATGAAGACACGACGAGATTGAGGCGAGCAAGGGACCAACCAGTTTGCAGCCTTCGTAATGAAGGCTCCATGACTCACATACCTGTATCGGCTTAACATAATATATAAAAAAATATGTTAATGATGCGCTTTTGTTCCTATGTATTTAGTAATCCATTAGACTGCCTTAATAATTGAGATCAATCTATTGTGGAACAAGATACCATATTTGCTTTAAGAAGAATAATCTTAATCAGTCTATAACTTAAATCGGGTAAGTGCTTCTAATGTGGGATCTTGTAGATGCAAGCATAGGTGAGAAGTTCAATTCTGTTCTCAAACAGGACTGAAATTTACTGAAAACCGCAGACCATGTTGATCAGAATACATATAAACACGCTATAAATATTAAATACGTCATAACTTCCTACAAAACGAATACGCTCACTTTTACTTTTGCCGTTACGTGTAAATAATAGTATTAAATAATACAGGAAAACATTTTAACTTGTACTTTATAATAATACAACATTTTTAAAAGTTCTTTGACTTTATGTCGTACTTTTGTGATTGCGTACGATACCTGTTTCTGAATTTAATAAATAAAAAGCTTCAAGTGCAGGTTTTCGATCAAGCTTTTTTTTGGGAAAGTAACATATCTCCCGGATTCCAGATGTCTGTGCTTGTATGGTTTTGAACGTTCGTGAATAACAGTTTTCTTTTTTAGAGTGGTTTACAGACTGGACAAATTTAACTGTACTTGTATAAACTTTCGTAGTTCAAGTTTAATACATTCAAATAACATAAAGTACAAATAATAATTTTACGTTATTACTGGTAGGCTTAAGTATGTTAATGAGAAATGTCTCTACATATAATAAACCTATTAAGGTAATAAGGTCGTGAGAGATACCAAAATCTTAATTTATTCCAAAACAAATTAAAAGAACGTATCTCACTGCGGGTCTATGCATGCATTTGCATAAATTGTGTACCTCTTCGCTAATGGATTGTAAAGTTTGTTAACTCTACCAACTTTTTTACTAATACGGAATTTGTAGAAAGCAAAAACCATTATTAAATTGCCTTACCGATAAGCCCAGACATCTAGATTAGTTAAGCTCCATCCTAAATGTAGATCAAGCTAATTCCAAGTAAAATGTGGAGCAATTTTATTAGGAATCAAACACACCGCTGCATATGCGTATCAAAGCGAACTGAAGATATAAATTAGGTATTTGGTTCGTTTCAAGGAGCCATTAGCACTCTCAATTTTTCTTTTTTGAGAAGTGGGCAAACGAGTAGCAAGAAACTGAGGTAATCATTGAAGTACATGTTTATTGGTTCGAAATTAACGCTTTCGTAGCAGTTAACTTTTAAATAAAATATTGAACGGTAGCGATATCCGAACAAGGTCATCTATAGCAAAAAATAGAACAGATTTAAAGAAATTCTTAACAACATTGTTCTCTAATATGGCAAAGTTTTAAAACCAACTTGAATATTTTAATGCTAGCAAATATTATTCACAACTCATAAGTTTACCGAAGTAATGGTCAGTCCAGTTAAGAAAAAAAAGACGACTATACCTACAACAAAATGGTGAAATAATTAATATGTTTGAACATTTTTTTCGTGTTAGATAACATCATACTTGAAGATTGCTGTGGCAGGCTGTAAGATCGATTTATTTAATACTAGCTTTTGCCCGCGACCGGCGTGGAATTAAAAAAAACAAAAGTGAGAAGCCTATATGTTCTTCCAGACTATGCTCTACGACTATGCCAAATTTCATTGAGATCCGTTCAGCCGTTTAGGCTACAAAGTCTAACAAACATCCATCCATCCATCCATCTAAACTTTCGCATTTATAATATTAGTTAGATTAGATTAGATGTCCGAAGAAATTAAACTATACAAAAAAGGAATTCAAATGACTTTACATTTATAGTTAATCTTTCAAAATCATGATTTTAAAAGACATTTTGCGGGATTCGAATACGAATATGCTGTAATGGGACGAATACACATGGGTTCCGACTTCAGATGTCATTTCTCAGTGCTTTAGATATGTCAACTAAAATTGATGATTTGCTGATCAGCATGAGCTGATGAAACCATGAGGTTTGAGTGGGTGAGGCAGATCAGTGAACTGGTTCGCAAATCAGATTAATTTGTACCTGCTTAGAAGTATGATATGCGTCAGCTGTGAGTCACTGAGCGGTTCGCGTATTAGTAGTCGACGACTACCAAAGTTTTTGTCCATTCATCGCGTTGTGCCTTGAGCTGCTAATTTAGTTTTTGAGCCGTAGCTCAACGGTTCAAAGCTCAGTGAACTGATGTTTTGAACCGGTTCAGAGCAGATACATTTCTACTTGTCAGTGAGTTGTCAATTTGAAACAGCTGTCAGATCAGAGTGTCAAGTTAAATGTCAATGCTATCTTTTAAAAACATTTATAAAATGTGTATTTAAAATAGAACTTTTAAATAACTTGTTTAATTAAATACAAAATGTCGACCCAGATAGAAAAAGAATTTGCTGATTTTAAGGTAAATAAAGAATATGGAAAAAATGAAACTCTGTTAAAAGGAAAAATATTTTTCACATTCAACTTTTGGTTTCTTTCAGATACCACCGATTTTCGATGATTTAAATGATCACGTTAAAGAATATTTGTTAAAACCTGAAAGACTATCAATACATAAATGGGAAAGATCACAAACTCATTGGCACAGGGAAACTGACATAGATTCTTTAATTAAGTTTGAAGAAGAAGATATTGCTCTAGACACAACTCTAGACGTGAGTATAATGCATCTAAAATGTTAAGTAAAACATCTTTATATTTCTTCATTTTAAATCCTTTTTCTTACTTATAAGGTAGAGCTTCTTGTATTTCTAAAGTACCTTGCTTGTTTTACAAAATGATCAGACATTTGCATCCAACCATATTTTGAAAAATATATAAAAACCAGATAGGAATTTGCTTGAAATATGAAAAAAAAATTATGAATTTCAGATTATCAGAGACCCAATAACTGGAGAGATAGTTGGTCTAGAAGAAGTAAGTATACCAGTTGAGGATGACGATGATTGTTTATCTATGGCTCGGGCACCTCTGCCACCCAGCCTTGCTACTAGGGGCACCACAACACAAAACCCTTTCTTACCGGCTGGCTTTGAGGAAGAACTCCAAAAAATGTTGGATGAAGCAGCCAAGAGTGGTGAAATCAATATTAACTTGGAAGATGATGAACCTGGAAAGTTCTTAGGAGAAGGTACACTTTTCTTTGATTTTAAAATTAAATGTACATTTCAACTCATTCACTGCCACTATAGTTTTAAAGTACTAAAATGAGCCCTCAGGGCGGGTTGGTAGGTAATGTGTTAGGATGGTATATTGCAGGAATAGTGCCCCTGGTTTAATAATTATAAAAGAAAGGAAGAAATTAATAAACCCCCTTTTTTGTTGGTTTTTATTCTCTTAAATAGGATAATTATCTTGCCTTGTATTGTTTCTAATTAGACTTATGTATAATCTAAATTTCAGTTTAGTAGATAATTTTTTTGCTAACATTTTACTGTGTTCTAGATTTACTCACTACACCTCCGGGAAGTAGTGAAAGTGTTCTTTTTGAAAGTGATGGTTCTACATTATTGAAAAGTGGCAGCACTAGTGAACAAAAGTTATTGGACAAAGAAGAGATCAATAAACTTGTCAAAATCAATCTTGAAGAAGTTGTTGATAATAATGTGCATTTAGTAGGTGAGGTTTTATTATCATTTAATTAGTTTGGAAATTATTGGAAGCTATAATCCTGAATTTATAGTTTGATAAGGTTTAGACTTTTAAAATTGTTAACATACCCTAAAATTACTAATTTCATTTTTCATAGATCTCTGGAAGGATGACGATGGAACAGAAACAAAACCTAAAATAGTACAAAAGCCGAAGAAAGTGGATTTAGATATTGACACAAGTGAGAGTGATAACTTCTTAGAGAGTACTATAATAAAACCTCCGGTAGAACTGCCGGAGATTCCAGTACTGAATATCACAAGTTCTAAAGGCAGGATGGCGGTAACATCCACTGATTGGGCAGAAATGATAGATGTTACACTCCCTGTGCCTGATTTTAGAGAGAAAATAAGAGATATGGCACACTCATATCCATTTGAATTGGATAATTTCCAGAAACAGGTAACTTATTTAATGATTTATTACTTAATAACCACCTTAGTAATCATTGAAATGTGTAATTTTATGAATTTCTAGTCAGCCTTGAAGTACTGCATGGCTACCAGTCAAAATTACAAAGTCCTGTTGGAATGCCCCGTAGATTAGTCAGTTTTTAATTCCGCATGAACAAAGTCGCGGGTAAAATCTAGCTTTTTAATAAACCGCAGCGTAATTGTTTTACTTTGTAGGCTATACTAAAGCTGGAGGAAGGTCACCACGTGTTCGTGGCCGCGCACACCTCCGCGGGCAAGACTGTCGTAGCAGAGTACGCTATTGCTATGTCCAGGAGGAACTGTACGAGGTAAATACTAGCTAATAGTAACATTTACATATAAATTAAACAGTACAATTACGATGGGGACATAAACCAGAAAATGGTAATATTAAATGTGGATGGCTACAAAGGTAGAGGAAGACCGAAGAAAGTATGGATGGATTGTGTGAAATATGCTTAAGAAAGGAGTGGATTCAGATATGACGGCTGATAGAGATGTATGGAAGAGAAGCACATACAGCGCCGATATTTATATTTTTAATTCTCTAAGGGACTGGAATTTTTTTTGAAGATGCCTTTACAGCATCTTTTGGCTTGAGATAACCGAGCGTAGATGACGCTTAACTTAAACCTCGTTCATGATTAACAAATCTCGAGAGCTTTCTCACAAGCCTCGGGTTGTTCATTCGGTTCACTGAGTTTTTTTTACACTAACAGGGCAATTTACACATCACCAATCAAGGCGTTGTCGAACCAGAAGTACAACGACTTCAACAAGATGTTCGGCGAGGTGGGGCTGCTGACGGGCGACCTGCAGCTGAACGCGACGGCCTCCTGCCTCGTCATGACCACGGAGATCCTGCGCTCCATGCTCTACTGCGGCTCTGACGTCACCAGAGATTTGGAGTTCGTTATATTCGATGAAGTACATTATATTAATAATGCTGAGGTAATTATAAGAAATAGTATACATTTATACTTATGTTACCCCCTGATAATGTATCTTTTGATGGTGAAAGAATTTTTGAAAGATGCTCTATAGTTTTTGAGTTATTTCAATACATATAAAAATTCAAATCTTTCCTCTTAATAATACTTATACAAGTATAGATTATAATAAGTTTGCCATTAATTTTAAATCTCGGCTAAAAATTTCGTTGACGGTATATGTTTGAAACTATCCGTGTATGTCAGCTCTAAATCATTATGTAAATTGCTTATATTGAATTATTGTTTTAAGTAATATCATGTTTTTTTTTCAGCGTGGTTATGTATGGGAAGAAGTGCTCATTTTGTTACCAGCGCACGTGAGCATTGTGATGTTAAGTGCAACTGTACCGAATACTCTGCAGTTCGCCGACTGGGTGGGACGCACTAAGAAGCGAAAAGTGTTTGTTGTGTCGACACCGAAGCGGCCAGTACCACTTTGTCATTATTTGTATACAGGTTCTGTTACATTATAAAATAATTTTCAATATGTAAGATAATACAATCAGTTTTATGAAATTTGTGATGTTTTTTTAGGTACCGGTGGTAAATCTAAACACGAACGATTCATGATAGTGGATCAAGAAAGTAACTTCCTGTTAAGAGGATATAATGAAGCTGTTGCAGCGAAAAAATCCAGAGAGAATGAATATAAGAAAAGTTTCGGACCAAAAGGTATGCCGCATAAATTGTTTCCTATCTATAATTAAATAATCAACTAGTTGTTGCTCGCGACTTCCTCCGCGTGAACTCGAAAATTAATAAAAAATATAACCTATGGTAACATAGCTAATAGTGTATAAATGTTTTTGAATCGTCCATTAGTTTTTAAGTTATTACAATACATAAAAAATACAAAGATACAAATCTTCCCTCTTTAGAGTATTATTATCTCCTCTTTTTAATATCAGTATAAATGTAATCTTTGATCATTTATATAACCTCTTTTAAACAGGTACAAAGCAATATATGAACCCCAAAGCCGAGCAGACGATGTGGGTGGCCTTCATAGACCACTTGCGGCAGTCGGACAAGCTGCCTGTCGTCGCTTTCACACTCTCTAGGAACAGGTAAACTGAGATAATTCCTACAAAAATATGAGTCATGGCGCTAGTTACGCATATATCATCTATGGTTGCATAACTAGCGCCATCTCTATTTATGGTTTTACCATTTTTCTTTGTATAATCTTTAGTTTTCTTTTAAAGGTGCGATCAGAACGCAGAGAACTTAATGTCGGTGGACCTGACGACGGCCAAAGAGAAGGGCCATATTAGAAACTTCTTCCAAAAATGTCTGCAGAGACTAAAAAAGCCAGACAGAGTGTTGCCACAGGTATTTTTTTTTTAATGAAACTCATTAACATGGAAAATTTTTTTAAGTATTAATTTTTAAATATGTTTTAGGTTATAAGAATGCAGAGAGTATTAGAAAACGGCATTGGCGTTCATCACAGCGGTATCCTGCCTTTGTTAAAGGAAATCGTCGAAATGTTATTCCAATCGGGCTTCGTAAGTTGAGTTTTTAACAATACTTTTTTTACTTTTTCTTAAGTATATTTTCTCTAAACCTTATTTCCTTAATATGTCAAAATTAGATCATATTTCCGTAGGTTTTTATTTCGCCTGTTACCATATCAGATCATCACCTATAAATATATTAAAAAACTATTCAAATTATGTTGATGGCTGATAGAATTTTACGAAAGAGCAGTACACACTGTGCCATTCTTCTGGGGTTAAGAGCAGATTAATGATGAAGATGTTGTTGTTGTTGATGATGATGTTGATGATGATGATGATGATGATGGTGATCAGGTGAAAATCCTGTTCGCGACGGAGACGTTCGCGATGGGTGTGAACATGCCGGCGCGCACGGTGGTGTTCGACGACATCAGCAAGTTCGACGGCGTGCAGAGCCGCCACCTCGCGCCCGCAGAGTACGTGCAGATGGCGGGCCGCGCCGGCCGCAGAGGTACCCCTCTACTTATACATAATAACGCCGAACAGACACTCCAACATCTATCACATACTAGTCGTGTTACTTCGTATACAAAGCAATTCAGATAACAGTTAACGGTGGTAAAGCCCGCTTTATCTTCGCACGAATGGTTTGGCTCGCCCGGTGAAATACCACACAGAAGACAGCCGTGAAGTGGGAGCAATTCCGCGTACAGTCTGATCAGTGTGGTGCCGGAGGAATAATTAAAATCGCCGCAATTGCGGATGTTTAGGTGGCCGCTTGCTCGTTTGCCACCTTATATTATAAAAAAAAAAACAATAGTTTCTAACTTGCTTATGCAATACAATGTCGAAGTCGCGTATCTGTGTGCATCCTTTTTGAAATTGCATTGCATAAGATGCTTAGAAACTAAGATCACAAATTTGCATTGCCTCGTGTACGAAGAGGCTAACTACAACGCTAGCTTGCGACGAGTTACAAAGAGATTAAAAAAATAATAAGGGTGTTCAAGAAGTTCATTTTGTATATTTTTTTTACTCTAATATCCTTTAAGATAAAATTGAGTCTTATGCAATTGATACAAGGGTTAATTTTACATTGCATATCGTTTCTGATCTGAAAGGTTCTTAATACTAACTTGTTGCCTCCACTTTATTTTTCATGTTTTTATTATTACAGGCTTGGATGATACAGGAACTGTTATAATTCTCTGCAAAGAAGAAGTGCCTAATCAAATTAAATTGAAGGAAATGATGTTGGGCACACCTGAAAAACTTTCATCACAATTCCGTCTTACTTACGCTATGATACTCAGTCTATTAAGGTAAACACTAATAATAAAAATGACATACTATAACATACTAAGTAGCCAATCTGTTCTTCCAGACTATACTTGCGTCATATTTCGATAAAACCCGTTAAGTCGTTTTGGAGATACGTAGAAACATCCATCCATCCAAATTTAGTAACTCATAACATTTTAATTGATGTTAATGTTTTAGTTTAATATTTTTTTTTCTAGAGCCGCAACCGTATCCGTCGAAGGTATGATGCAGCGTTCGTTCAGGGAATTCTATCAAATATGTCAAGCTGATAATCATAGAAAGCAACTAGAATTAGCTGAAAAAGAATACAGTGAGAAATGCAGTACACCATTGCCCGCGCACCTCGCGCCATTAGCTACATTTTATGACACCGCAGTGGCATACATCGACGTACTTAATGACATCATGCCAATACTTCTCGGACAGCCTAAAGTCGCTAAAGAATTAGTTCCCGGGAAGATACTTATAATATCCGCAGGACCTTACATCAATCAACTTGGGATTTATTTAAATAGTACAGGTATGGCTTTTCAAGTATTTTTAAAGTTATAGTTATAAACCAAAAAAAACGACTATTCCGCATCAAATGAAAGAATAATCACGTATTCATATACCTCGAAGTAATTTAGAGAGAGATAGTGGGAAAGAAAGGAAGTTCTTTTCGAATTTTTGAAGTTGGATAAAAATAACGCTATCTCTTTCCCTCTTTATGTAATGTTTCAGGTCCCAGACAAACTCCTTATAAAGTGTTGGTTTTAAACACGATTGAGCAAGATCCTAATAAATACAACTTTGATTTGGACGAAAATTGGTACAGAATGCTGAGCTTCACTGCTATGTACGACAATATAGGTGAGTCAAACTTACTAATATTACAAATGCGAAAGTTTGGATGGATGGATGTTAGAGTTTGTAGCCTAAACTGCTTAACAGATCTGGATGAAATTTGGTATAGAAGTAAAGGATAGTCTGTAAGAACACATAGGCTACTTACTTTTGTTTTTTTATTCCACGCGAAGTCGAGGATGTAAGCTAGTAATAATGAAAGCGAAAATTTAATTTAATTTCGTATTAAAATAATAAATGACCTGTAAACTTTATGTACCCTACATAGCAATATCGTTTTTAATATAGGTACTGAAGAAGGCACAGTGAACCATGCCATACTTTGTATCGGGCCCAAGAACATAATCGCAGTCACTAAAATGACATTAAAGGTAGACGCCAGCCTTATTATACAAGACTGGGACAAGAGACAGATTCCAAGGTTAGTTTTCTTGTATTAAGTTAAATAATTTTAGTTCTTGTTGAAAATTCATCGTTATTTAATGTAATTTTAAACCTCATTTCCACTAAGCGTCCAGTTACGTCCAGTCGTAATTTTGTAATAAATAGTCGTGCAGGGCACTCAGTCGCACGCATTCGTTGATAATTGAAAAAAAGTGTTTAAATCGCGACAGTTTATTGCTTTGACTAAAAATGAGGAATAAAGGAGGAATAAGGGGGAGGGTGCAGGCCGTTAATCAAGGAAGACAAGAAGTAAAAATACTTATTTAATAAGAAAATACATAACATACTCATCCTTATAAGAATACATGTTGATAACAACATGATTTCCAATATTATAAAGAGAAAAGATTTGTATTTTTGTATGTATTGAAATAACTCAAAAACTACTAGGCCGATTTTAAAAATTCTTTCACCGTTAGAAAGGTAATTTATCTGATAGATATATTTAAATTTGACGCGGGCTGTGTCGCGAGCACCGGCTAGTGAGTGTGAGGTGGTCTGGTGTCAGGTTCAAGGAGGCGGCGGTGGGCAGCAGCTGCCTGGCGGCGGTGCAGGAGCTGTCGCGCGTGTCGCACGCCGTGCGCAGCGGCGCCAGCGCGCTCGCCACGCTCGCCCTCACGCAGGCGCTCGCCCTCTCCTCCGGGGAACTGCTCCACACCTTGGACAATATGAACAAATACAAGGTCACCGACTATTGTGCTTGCTGTCTATTGTTCCTTATTACTTGACAGATACAGAATGATGATTTTTCGTATATGTCTTCGATTTTGTTAAGGCAATCTTGCCGTGGCAACACAATCCTTATCTTGCCTTAACTTAAGATTGCTTCTTTGAAGAAAAAAGAAAGAATTGGTAGTTAAAATTATTCTATTGTGATTGTATACTTTTACTTTTGTATGATACAAAATTAACTTAAGGGTCAGAATCAATTAAAATCAGGCCTTTATCAAGAAAATGATTTTGTTGTTTCTTAACTAATAGTTATACGTTATAACAACCTAGAACTTATAAGCCTTTTTGGTTATTAACAGATATTTTTTTATTCCACAGAACATGTTAGAATCTCAGAAGAAATCAACCGACATCGCGAACTTTAAAACGGAATTCGCGATAGTTTACGAACGTAAGCAAGCTGAAAGGAAACGCGATAAATACAAATTACTCTTGTCGTTTGAAAACTTAGCTTTGTATCCGGATTATCAACGTCGTCTGCTTGTGTTGAGAGAACTGAATTACATCGACGAACACGACAGTGTCATATTGAAAGGTCGTGTGGCATGTGGCATGGGGACTAATGAACTCATTATATCTGAGCTGGTCTTCCGCAATGTATTCACTGACAAGAACCCAGCGGAGATAGCGGCCTTGTTGAGTTGTTTTGTGTTCCAAGCTAAGACAAATGTCAGCCAACCATTGACTGATAAATTGAAAGAAGGTGTGGAAGCTATCAAGGCGATTGATGAAGATTTAACAATGATCGAATCTAAATATCTGGTGAGTTTTTTTTCATATATACGCTCATAGATTAAAAATTATTAAGGCTAGTTCGTAGTAGGATAGTAATTTAATTATATACCGAGTAATTTAGTAAGTAAATGTCTCTAAACAATGAAAATTTAGTCGAGTAAATTCAGATTCTCCAGCCAACCGTCACTAAACAAGTAGGAAGCTCTCATTTCATTATAGTAGATTAGAATATTTTAAATACTAAACTTTAGTACTCGATTAAATTACTAGCCTAGTGCTACTAATTTAGATATAATTATGATATAGAATCATATTTATAATTATAAATCATAATAATTAAACAGGTCAGTCAATTTGAAGGGCAAGGAGAAAGGTTAAACTTTGGTTTAATAAGAGTTGTGTATGAATGGGCTCTTGAGAAACCTTTTGCGGAGATCATGGACCTAACAGATGTGCAGGAGGGCATCATAGTGCGGTGCATTCAACAACTACATGAGGTACGTTTTACTTCTGTTTAAAACCACTATTAATGGTTACCAAGATAATGTAATTTTTTAAAACCAAAAAAAAATTGTAAAATATCCACGTCATATTTCCAGACCAACATCAATTATAATCCATACTTGTTTTCATTCCACCTATTTTTTACAGTTATTGATTGACGTAAAAGACGCCGCCGTTGCAATAGGAGACCCGAAGCTTCAAGCCAAGATGTTGGAAGCGTCTACCGCCATTAAAAGAGATATCGTCTTCGCGGCCAGTTTGTACACAACAGCGAGAGAAACTGTTATATCATAAAAAGCTTTTTTATATATTTTATGAATATTTTATACCGAAATAATTTTTGGAAACTATAACAATCTTTTTAACATGAAACTTAAAAGTAACAATTACATACAAACAAGTTATTTGCCCCTGTGTGAAAATGTCAAATATATTCATAGCACACTAGCGCCTTTATGCAGGTTTTACATATTTTTTTACAGAACAAACCAATACCAACGCCTTTCAACGGGCTAGATATCCTTGTTTGCCTGTACTTACTGTGGTCCAAGAATTAAATGTTTTTATCATAATTAATCAGTATGCGTCTACTAGAAGGAGAGCGGTCTCCGCCATCAATGAATGTGTGTTATTTGTCTACGTCTATGAATTAGATTTATCAGCTTATGAATGTAATCTTAAAATTTTATTACGCTTTTTTAAATGTATTATGAATAAATAAAGAAAGAAATAAATAAGACAAGAAAATAAAGTATGTAGTTGTTTTTAAATCATCAACAATCAAAGTTATCCCTCCTCCTAATCGTAAACCTACACAGTGCTCTCGGTTCCTGAAAGGGATAGCAAGTGTCATAGAGGATGGCAAGGAATCGATATTGACGATGACATGGCCATAAAACAATAGTCAACACAGATTCTTCTAATCTTTGAGAATAAGTGGATCGACCATATAGAAAGGGGAAAATGCTTAGATAAAGAATGATTTGCTCTACCAGGCGAATTAGTAGGTTTTTGTTATTAAAAACTCAAGGTTTAAACGTCTAAACATATTATTCAAACTACTCTAAACATGCGTTAAAAGAAATTATTCCAATACGATCAGCTTGACGTGACATTGCATATTATTAAGTTCAAACGTCAATTAATGAAATATCGTAAAAAGGAACGTATGCTTCTGTATTTCATTAATATCGTATAAATCTTTTCGTAAATAATTCTACATGACTTGTAAAAATTCAATGTTTCGTTTATGATTTATACATTCACAATACGAAGACGGTGAATAATAATTCAGTGTGTTTATTGCTTACATGGTTACGGTAATGTTGCGATTATCACAGGAAATAATTTAGTGAGACCCCATAATCAATTGAAAATATTCCAAGATGATTCAAGACGATGACTTCGAAGAACAGGCCCTGACCCTAGAGCGTATCAAAGCTCTAGGGTACAAGCCTCAGAAGGAACTCCTGATCAATCTTCTATTACCATATGCTTCGGAGTTTGATGAAGAATCGGCAAAATTTCTCGAAGAAGTTAAGACTAATCTAGCTAAAGCAGTGATGCTGCGGGAAATGAAACCTTCATGTGGAGTTTGGTCATCGAGGCTCATGAAGTAAGTATTTTGGATTCAGTAAATTAAAAACTTCTAGATCATGACTCGTTAAAGTCATACTACATAAATATTTTACAATGACAATTGTTAAGTAATTTATCACTTATATTCTAGTAAAACTTTTGTTTGAATAAAGAAAATGATGCAAGTAGGATTAGAATTTGAAAATGGCTGTATTACCCAAAAATCAAAAACTATAATAAAATTGAAACTCGGCTCACACAATTTTTTTTTTTTTCGATATCTGTACTAGTTGCATGTTGTTTACTACCAAAACCAAGTAGATTACAAGATTATAAAGTTAATTGTTGTAATAAAAAATAAAACCTACACTTTACATTTTCCTGCAAGTGACAACATTGTTGGTTAGGTTTTTATGCTGAGTTGTATTATACCTAGAAGTAAAGAACAAACATCTAATGAATATTCATATTTGACAGTCTCCTTAAGTAACTGCATTTGTTATAAATCAACTGCTAAAATTTGCAAAACAATTTTTTTGTCTGTTTATCTGTAAAATATAAAAAACATAACATTGTTTATGAAACCATTCTTTTAAATCTTGACATAGACTCAGTACATTGTTTGAATATAAAATTAATATGTGTCTATGCCACAGTTACATGTTAACCTTTGGCAATGCATTCAGTTCAGAAATAACTGGCCGTAGCCCAGAACTTCCTGTAATGAAAACCTGGCCTCCGTCTCTCTTTGTCCATGACATACAATTTGTTACCTGTCATCTACGTAACACATTATTACTTACAGAATACATTATCTATGTTTCATAAATATAAGCAATATCTTATCAAATTTGCTTGCATCATTGTGATGAAATATGACAATTCAATTATTACAATGTATAAATAAAAGAAAATTAATATTAATTAATTTACCTTTTATTTAATCATTATTTGACTAAAAATAATACAGAATACAGGGAATAGGTCTTTCTCGGAAATAATAATGTTATGCAATATTTTTAATTACAAAAAATATCTCTATATTTTATTTCTAATGAATCTGTGGTCTTTTATTTAAATATGCAGATAACACTAAAACACTATGAAATAGGAGAAATAACCCCATAACAAATATTTATAAAACCAAAGATTGGCCGATTGCCAAAATGTAAGATTGTGTACTTTTACAAATTCTTTGTGGTATAAAAACTTTTTTAAATAGACCTAAAAATAATGTCACACATATATTCAATAGAGATGAACAGATATACAGTAATATATACTATGTTTTTTTCCTAAGTTTGAGAGTAGCAAGAGTTAGTGTGGTATGGGCATATTATGAGAAGCGATGAATCGCATGTAACAAGAAGGTTGTTAGTGATATTCATAACTGGTGGTGGGGTACACCAGTAGAGATAGACCTAGAAAGAGATGGAAGGATTGTGTGAAAGGTGTCATGATCAAGAAGCGAATGATGACTGAGATGACGGATGACAGAGTTATTTGGAGGACAAAATGCCAGTGCACTGACCATACAGGAGTAGGATAAGGTGGGGGAGATGATGATGATCTGTTTTCTTCCCTAGATCTAAAAATTTCTTGATTACCTAAAATACATTTAAAGTTATTGATTAATCAGTGTATTAAAAAATGTATGTAAGTCTTTCTGAAGGTTAACAATGCCTAGATAATGTTATTTAATTGTCTTTTATTGATTTATTTTTCAGGTATCTAAGACTGTATGGATTGAAAATGTCAAAAGAGGATCACATCGCTCTGATAAAATTAGCATTTGAACTTGTTCTCATTCCAGACTTAGAACCTTGTAAAGTTCACAAGTTTGCCACTTTGTTTCTGATGCTCACAAAGTAAGTTAATAATAAAGATGCATGTATTACTAAAATTTATAATTTTAAAAATAATTGATTTTCTGAAATTTTTCATATGTTATGTCATACATGCTGACTTTAACTAAGTGTATTATTTTACAGAAAGAGATATTTAATTTCGCCAGAAGAGCTAACACTACCATGGCGCCCTCTGTACGAGATGGGGAAGAAAATATTTGACAAAAGTGAAACTGCTTTAGGAATGTACCATTATTTGGGGTAAGATCTTTAAACTAATACTACCTAATGATACTGGTAACTATTTATGTAGTATTATAAAAATTTAAAAATAATTGTCTGAAATATTTCTATATCGTTAATGAATAATATAGTAGATTTGAACATGTACATGTTAAAATTTTCATCCATAAGGTAAACCACATTTCTGGATAGTTACATGTATTGAATAATGTGTTTATTTAATTTTATTCCGTATGTAAGGATGTAGTAATATTATTTATGTATTCATTATTAAACTTATGTTTGTTCAGGCAAAATTCTATGAAACAAGGTGTAGATAAGCTCGACGTGATTCGCAAATTCCTGTCCGGTAATGGGCTCGATGACGCCCTTGCTCTGTTTGGACTTGCGTCACAACACGAATCTGAATTTCCAACGTAATTCTTTTTCGCAATATTAAAGCTCTGCCTTATTAAGTCGCCATGGTGACAGCTACAAAAAGAAGGCATTGATTGTCGCTTGCTTCTAGTCGAGCACAATTTGTCAGGCCAGTGGAAATGCTTGAAAAATGTTACTTATAAAACTAGTCGCGGATAGTTTATCTCAGTAGTGGAAAAAGGACAAAAGTACACACTGACTGTTGAATTGACAACTGATAAAATAAGATAGAAGTGCCTTTAGATGCCTATCTATATGAGATATTGTCATAATCGCCAGAATATGAAGTCACCTGCACAAGAAACCATAGGTCTCAACAATATTGTGCCAATTTAAAGATGTTGTTACACTGTGCGTTAACTGCCCTACATTTGTATTAAATATTTATATACTTTGCCAGCATTGTCTCAATGTAAACCTAATAAGGCAGAGCTCTTAGGGTACCGCTACTTGTCGCATTCACCTGGTTGTGGAGTCTGGTTTGCGATTCATTCAAATCACAGGTGTCAGGCAACATTGGTGGTTGGGTTCTGCAACTGCATGGGGATTTCTTCATTATTTGTATATGTTTTATTAATTATTTCTATTTTTCAGATCTCTAGAAGGGACATACTTGACCATGATTAATTGTGCAAAACCGTAAGTAACATTTTAGAAAAAATGTTGATAGTTTAGTTATAAAAAAAATTATGACTTCTTACTTTTAAACTGAAAAAGTCATTTATTTTTCTGTAATATTCTTATAATCATACTAATTACAGGTACTTTGAATTGAATGCTACAAAAGAAATTCTGGAAGAGTTTTTACCACAAATATCACCTTGGTCGTCGGATTCTCATCCTGTGTCCCAGCTGTCATTATTCCTACCAGTGGGCCTGGCCCCCAGTCAAGCCGACTATGGCCATAAACTATGGTTTGATAAACTAACTGAACTATGGGAAACCTGTTATAATCCACAATTTGGAATCAGTGTGAGTTTACATATCTTATACATCTTACTAATATTATAAATGTCTCGAGGGATGGATGTATATTTGTTAGAGTTTTCTGACGGATCGGATCTTGATGAAATTTAGCATACATGTAGAGCAAAATGATACTTCTGTTTTTTTTAATACCACGCGGATGGAATCGCGGGCAAATGCTAGTTAAAAATGTTATAAAAAATATTTTTTTAATTTGAATAGCAGCAGTTTATTTATACTACATATTTACAGGAATTGATAGCGTTGTTTGCGGATTTGTCAAAGCGGAACCCGGGCGCGGTGGACTGGACGCCTCATGTGCCCAAAATGTTCATGTTCATACTACATTCGCTCAATTTACCCGTCAGTTACAAAGATATGCAGTGCAGCAGGAACTATAACTTAGGTGACAATGCTCAAATATATTAAAACCTCAAATACAGAAGGTAGTATGTCAGTTCCATTTGTAGCATTATCATAAACCTTAACGATGTAGACGATTTTGATGATACGTTATTTCATTCAAATTCTGATAATGGTTTTTATCTATAATTTTTATGTGGAATATTTGTAGATATAAAGCAAGCGGCAACATGGATAGTGTGGAACATAAAGCCGGACGGTGTGGTGCTGAAACAGCTCAAGAGCTTCCTGGGCGGCATCGAGAGCTACCTGCACAGCGCCAACGCCGGCCGCTGGTCCTTCAAGCTCAGAGATCTCCTCAGGAAGTTGGCTCGCGAGTTCCTAAACAGGTAAAACTATTTATTACCCAATATATGATATTTCAATATAATTAACGGAATTTAAGTCATCTATATTTTCTCATTCTGTACAGTTGTTGCTAAACAAGGTTATTTATTTGACAGAGTGCGCAAAGAACGCGTAAAGAAGTATCTCGAGAGCTGGGAGAACAAAACTCCGGATGAGTTAAGGCTGAGGGACGAAGACGTGACCGAGTTTGTGAAGATAATGCTGGAGCCGACGCTGCAGGCC
>NW_013525180.1:189379-195349 GCF_000836215.1 Papilio polytes
CGCGCGCCTGCGCTCGCTGCTGGCGGACACCGCGCGCATACAGGACGAGGCGCGCTTCGACCTCATCTGTGAGGCCGGTATCACGCCCTCCGCATTGAAGGCTCTGCATGCCCTATATGATCTTTCCATCAATATTTATACATCGGTAAGTTGGTTTTTTTTTTATTTTCCAATTTATCAATTTAAGTTTTCTTGGAAACACTGGTGGTAACTTTTTGTCTACAGTTGTTTTTAATTTTCTATTTGCTACACTGATCCAGTTTACTAGCTTTTGCCCGCAGCACAATCCTCGCTGATATAAAAAAAACTTAGTAAGTAGCCTATAGGTTCTTCCAGACTATGTTCTTCATCTCTGTCGAATTTCATCTTGGGCCGTACCGGAAATACCTTAAAAAGTGAGTAAGGTAGGTTGTAAAAACAAACATCCGGCCATTCGTCTAAATTTTCACATTTATAACATTAGCAACTCTAAAATTTTCACTACTAGATGTTCGATGTATTATATATGTTGTCCCACCAGGTGCGCATACTGTCGCAAATCCGTCTGTACTGGATGCTGGGGCACTACCCGTACTCGTACCGCGCGCTGCTGCCGCGGCTGGCGCAGCTGCTGGCGGCGGGCGGCGAGGGCGCGGAGGCGCACGCGCGGCACAAGGGCGCGCTCTTCATCATGCTGGGCCCGCGCGCCGCGCCCCTTCTCGCCAAGCAGGACTGGCAGGTTCTGCGCACGCTGGCGCTCGCCCTGTTCCGGGCGCCGCTCAGCGAGAAACCCACCATTATGAAGTAAATAGCTTTCGCACTCGACTACATCCGTGTGCAATTAAAAAATGTAAAACAAGTCGATTATTCCTAACCGTCACCCCGCTCTGTCCCAACGTGAGAATTATAAGTTTCATTTGTCCCACCTTTTAGTCCCACTTTCACTAATAAGGTGACAGTTCGAACCGGTATGAAATGAAGTAAGTTCCAACCGTCCCCTTGTCGCAAAAAATGGGACGGATGAATCTTTTTAATCTTATCTGTCTCCACGTCTGGACAGAGCGTGGGACGGTTGGGAATAATCCAAATAAGTAGCCTATGTGTTCTTACAGACTATCCTTTATGCCAAATTGTTATAGCATCAAGTGTTGTATTTGAGTCAATTCGAAACAAAAACAGATAACTCTATTAGTGTAAATAATAATAAAAAACTTGTATCAACTAACAGTAATTTATGTTTCAGATTAGAGCAAGCATTTGGTGATTCTTTGCACCGTAGTTTTCCAACAGTGAACACTCGCTTGAAGATAACGCAGGCAGCTTGCGACGCGGCTAAGTATTTCCTAAACGAGACTCAAATGAACGAGCCCACCTTCGCAGAGATGCTGCGAGAGGCGGAGGCTAAAGAGAACCAGCTGTCTGATGACACTGAGAAGATATACAAGGATTTTATGGACGAATTGATTGATATAGCCACATCGCCTAATATGTAAGTGCGTTCATTTAAAATTATTACGTGAAATATTAAAATAGTTGTACAATTGTAACTGAACTTCATTATGTTTCAGATTTTTTTCTTATCTAGTTTCAACAGTTTACTTTGATTTAAAACATTGTCATTATTTTTAATTTCCACAGAACATGGCGTCGTTTGGAACTGATAATGCAGATACTAACATCTTGCTCGTCCCTACAAACTCCGTACCCGCCGCGTGCGGTACATTTCATGGTACACGCGCTGGTACACGACGATATTGCGGTACGCCGGTCCGCGCTGCGCCTTGTCGCGTTCTGCTTTCGACAGCGCAAGAAGAAGATCGTCAAGATGACGGTCGATCCGTACGAGGTCGCCGGCGTACCTAAACCAGAAGTACACGTACCAGGTACGAATAGTGGAGAACCACACACTATGTGTTTTTACAATTTTAATTTCATCAGATACGTATTTATAATGTACATTCTATACCAAACATTCAATACTTAAGCCATTGGGGATGCACCATAAACCCCTAATATGGGACATGGAAAATAATACCACTTAATGCTGGTTTATGTCATGTTTATTGTTGGAAATGTATCACTTTATATTTATATTTGTAACTCTACACGGAATACGTTTGAGTGCGTAACTGATGACTGACTCAACCTCACTGGCTTCCTAACATTTTTATTTTATGCTAGCCAATATATCTGCAGAGTCTTGCCCTGTTTCCACTGATTACGTGATCTTTTACGATCACGCAGGCCGCAGGACGAACAATAATTTTAGTAATAAGTGCTTTTTAAGTATCATCTATACTAATAACTTAAAGAGGAAAGATTTGTATTTTTGTGTGTATCTTGCACCATATCTTTCACCATTAAAAAGCTACGTTATCAGTGCACTCCCTGTGTCACTACACAGGCTTTAATTTTTATCATTTTTTTAAATTCACGCGTATGAAGTCGTGAGCAACAGCTAGTTGTTCAAAACGCGATACATTTAGCACATATCTTTAGTATAAGAGTATATTTATGCAGGTTATAGAAAAGACCTGGAGTGGGTGATGTGGGACAAGGACTACGTTCCGCAGACCGACGAGGAGTGGGACAGGCCCTGGCTCAGGAAATCGCACTACGGATTTTACTGTTGGCCCAAAAGACTCGAGGTATTTAAAAGACGTATTTATTATATAACTATCTTTTCGCAACTTATTCGGTGTTATTCAGTGATAATATAGCTTTCTAATGGTTAAATATTTTTTAAATGGGTCCAGTAGTTTTTGAGTTTATTAATTACATACAAAAACACAAATCTTTCCACTTTACTTGAATTTTAAATACAGCTAATCGACACTTACATGTGGTAATTTTTATTTGGTTCACACAAATGTTAATTGTTCCCAGGTGGCAGCACCATCGCATCAACAGTTCTCCTTCACGGAACAGAAAGTAGAAGACATGGAGGAAGGAGAGCGACATATATTTGAATTCTTCTTTGACGATGCAAACGTGGATCGTCTCGTCGCCTTCCTTACTGTGGAAGAGAAAAAGGGAAAAGATAAATTCAACGGCATTCGCTTTGTTCTATTTAAAGTAAGTTAATCATTAACGTATTTTATGTAGATCAATATATTCTTATTATTAATCGTATTTCATGTAGCACCCTAAGTATTTAGGAATTCGAGAGAATATAGTCTAATATTGTCCAAAATAATTGGGACAGAGCCTGTTAAAAAAGAATAGCTAAATCGAAAACACTCAATGTGGAAAAGTTGCTATTTTAATTCACAAGGCGCTTTTTTCCAGTTATTATTCAGTCATTTTGGTGAGAGAATAGCGTCGAAGTTGTTATCGCACGCACTGCGCTGCGCCAGCGACCCGCAGGAGGCGCCGCAGCGGCTGGCGGCGGAGCTAGCAGCGGCCGCGCTCTCCGCGCCGCGCTACTGGTCAATGCGCCGAGCCACGCTCATGCACAACACCGCACTCGATATCATTAAAGCTGGTCAGTTACACTAAAATCCGTCCCTTAGGGGCTAAAGGGGGCTGTATGATGTAGATTCCTTACCACAGACTCGGGGTAAATCTATGTCAATTGGAATTAATAACATTAAAGTGTTTTAAATATCGGAAAAATGCAAATATAATAAAGTGTAAATTAATTAATTTTAAATTTTCTGTCTATACGCAAAACCGCGTTTGTCCGGTCAATCCTCAAAACGATTTAGTCCGTTTTGGTGTTTATCGCTGAAAGGTAACTTCGTAGTTAATTAGGCTTTTTTAATTCTGCGATAACAACCGTCAAAAGTCGATTTTACTAATAAATTGTATATGAAACCTGCCAACGAAATTCCATTTGTTACAGACCTACAAGAGATGCTACATAAACTTGTTAGTATGTGCTAAAGCGAATACCATTGTGCAGGTCTGACCGCGGTGACGGCGGAGACCATCGAGGATTGGGGCACGTGCCTGGCCACCGGCGTCGACAGGCTGGACCCGCGCCGCAGCGGCCGCGTGCTCACCGCACTGCTCGACTTCTGCGCGCCGGAGAGCGCCGCCGCCCCCCACGACCACCAGGCCTCCTTCGTGCTCTGCGCCAGGCTCATCGCGCTGCAGGTCCACACACCACTGATCACTATAAATAGACAGGCTATCAACTGCGGTATTTTGTGCCATTTTAGCTCACATTTTCACCATTTTAGCGAAGATGATCGCAGTAAAGTTTTCGAACTGGTAATAGTGGTAGACCTGTGATTATCGGAATGAAGCAAAAGCTGTCATTTCCAAACAATCGTCTATCCATTTATACAGATCAGTGCCTCATCTCTTAAGCCCCGGTACACCTAATATTGTGTTCTGTGCAGCGGCTCGTGCGTATTCTCCCCAATCTCTCACAATCTGAATCCCAAGGACATTTGAAAAATGCTATACTAAAATTAAATTTTTAAAATACAGACTATGTCACACCACAAATGATTTCAAGAATTCGAATAATTGTCATTTTATTTTTCAAAAATTGCTATTAATGTATTGTTTAAGTAGAAATCAAAAACTAATCATAGTTAACTAATTTATATGCATTATTGCAGGGTGCAATAGGAACGCTGACGTGGCGCGCGGCGCCGCTCGCTGCGGAGCTCCTCAAACGGCTGGAGTCTACCAACTTCATACAACATCCCTACCAGAACGTGCGGGAAACTGTCGGCAGGTAATAACTTCGGTACACTACGGATTTTAATTATTTCTTTAATATCCACATACAGTGTTAACATGTTCCATTTGCAGCGCTCTGATGACGATATTCGACACGGAGCTGGTGTTCCCGGGCGGCGCGGAGGGGCCGGCGCCGCGCCTCGCCGACTTCCTGCGCGCCGTGCGCCCGCGCCTCGCGCCGCTCTACGACGAGCACGGGGACATTGGTCTGTACTTAACAAACATATTTAACACTTAGAAGAGGCATGGGTTCTTTATGTATTTACATAAGTTGACACATAACTTGGAACATCGTACAACAACCGGTACAGTACCATTCAGAGAAAGTACCGGTGAAATCCAATCCGGTAATAAAAACGAAGTAACGGCTCCTGAGGAAGCCCTCGACCTTAGTTACTCATAAATACTCATATAGTTAGTTACTCATAAGGTTTAGGCTAAACGCCATCAGCGGTCGGCCACCTCAAATTCGGTGAACCTGTAAATGCCTCTACAAGTGTCAAATGAGTCACAAAAAACCGATTAAAAAAATGTTCACTATGCCTTGTCTATATATTATTTAAACGTCTATGGTATTGACACCTTCATGTTTGGTATGACAGTGGTGAAGAGCGTGGCGACCATCACGATGCCATGCAGCGTGCAGAGCGGCAGCATGGAGGCGCTGCCGGCGCGCGCGGCGCTGCGGACTGCGCGCGCAGGCAACGCTGCCAGCGCCGCGCACCACGCACACCATGACGTCACCGCACAGGTACACCACAGATTTAACCATATTATGTGTGTGGTGATGTGTAATATAATAAATACTAGCTGTTCCAGTGCGGCTTCATCCGCATGAAATTATGAAAATTTTATTTTATTGTTTACATTTGTCAAATTATCAATTGCAAATGTCAAAATGACATGACATGACAAACCTTGGCAATCTTGCTTCCTCAATGTTGGCAACAACTTATGGTCTCTTTCCCGCATTAGGGTTTTTATCCAAAATGTTTACCATCTAAATTTAATGGCGTGAAAATATAAAGCCTTAAGCGTGACGTAAGTGAAGGGCTTTTTAAAAAATATGCTCTAATTGCTGACATCTTAGGCCACAAAGAAGTGTGTGTTTACGCTTTATTATAATAGTATAGATATATGATTTGCGGGAATCTTTATAGTAGTTGATTACTGTTATGTTTTAGGCGAGTACGAGTGCGAGCGGCGAGGGCGAGGCGGAGGTGGAGGTGGAGGGTGAGGGCGAGGGCGAGGTGGAGGGCGGGGAGGTGCTGGAGCTGCAGCTGGAGAAGCAGCTGC
>NW_013525180.1:196586-206899 GCF_000836215.1 Papilio polytes
GGACCCCGTGCCCGCCGCCATACGCACCGCGCTCGCAGACTTCCGCAGGACGCACCAGGACGACTGGCAGAAGCACCGCGACCAGCTCACTGAACAGGAACTAGACCTACTCTCGGACCTCACGTCGCCTCCATCCTATTTTGCATAAATCAAATACAGACAAGGGATTATCGTATTAAGGTGGAAACTTATCGTCTAACACCGCTTGTACCTTGTTTAAATCTTTTATAGCTTTCCAATTCTATTCTATGTTATTTTAGGACAAATCTTTTGTTCCTTATCGATTTCTGGTATTTACGGTAACGGGTTTAGGATTTTACCATTTACAATAACGCTAATACAGTTAGTATTATCGTCAACGGTTGTTTCGTTACAAAATCAAGCTGTCGTTATTGTATTTGGTATTTTTAGTTGTATACTGCGATTTATAGGGAAATTTATCTATTAGTTAGCCATAAATATTTTAACATATAATAATAATAATAGTTTAATGTGTATTGGAAGGGACTGGAGAAATGGTCATTGGGTAGGGAAAAGTTAGTCTTTAACTAATTTGAGTTCATAATAACTACATTCTTGATAAAATTAATACGCGAGTGTCATCAACTCAGGACAAACATGTGATTTCGTTTCTATTATCGCACAAACACAATTGCTTTATACTTTGAACCAAATACTGAAGTTTTGAGGGTATATTATTGTTGTTTACACTTAGTGATAAATTATTTTCTTATCTGTTTGATAAAATAGCCATGGCTAGGAATTAAATTACGACGGACATGAAGAAAGTAATCGTTTTGTATCCATTTATAAGAAATTACATACTGTAAATAAAATTATTTGTTTAATAAAACATTTGAAAGAATTGATTTCTCATTTTATGGATGCATTCGCCTTAATTATAAAAAAGACTAATGGTTAGCTAAATTAATTTATATTTTCCAGCTGAAAAATTAAGAATGTATTGTATTTGTCTAATAACTTGGCTGGACGGTATATCGTAACTTACCGAAATGTATAGTTCCATTCAAGGCCACCTGCAAAAAAAGATGAAAATACTCCATGTCAAATGTATCCTACAATGATGGATGCATAGTTTTTAAACCTTGACTGGTTAACGGGTTTTCATGTGATGTAAAACAATCTTTAATAATTTTTGAAATAACATTGTAATAAAAACTGCTATTTTGTAATATTTTTAGAAGCTATATTTTGTTACATATTATAATTTATGATCTGTTTTAATAAACAATATAATATTAATATATAACATGTAAAGCTTATAAATCAGTTTTGTAAGAAATAATATTAAAAAATACCATTATATTGGGATTTTTTATTGATAACATTAACTGGATATAAACAAGGCACTACCGGATTTTGCTACAGTATCGAAAATACTGTAGACCATAAAATATATTATTTGCAATAAAAGAATGGAGACAGATGCATTACCTACATTTTATGGATAGAGTAGGGTATCAAAGGAAAAAAACTATGTCAAATCTCTACCAAATATCTTGGACTTTTCTTAAGACAATTGGGTGTTAAAGTGTGGATTACTCATAAAGATGCTTACCAATTGATATGAAACTAATGCATATAAAATAACAATCATATGGTCACAGGGACATCTCTCAAAAACCATGTTTTTTTACCAATATTTTTAATACAGGAATCACACAGCACCTCAATGGTCCTCAAACTAAATTAAGTCATGCAAGTTATTTAAAATAAAATACAAAGTAAGTCATATGAATCATTTAATCAGTACACAGGCATTTTAATAATTATGTCCAGATATAACTTTAAGCAAAATCATCCACAAATGGCTAATATCAAAATAGTAACTGTCTCTCCATATTTAGTATTATCTTCTGTCATCAACATCTGGAAAAAGAAATAAATTAGTGAGTCATATTTAAAATGGCACTTTCTCCATTCCATAAAGTAAACAAATCTGCGACTCACTTTTACCATCACAAGCAACAATTTTTACTTTATCCACTTTTGCTATTTCTTGAACTTCCCTGAACTCCACATCATTTAACATGAATGTCCAAACATTATCACAAAACCTGAAACAATTGACAAACATGTTCCAACTTGTTGAGTCAACAAATATAGCAAAGGGACAAAATATCCTTAAATTTCTATGAAACAAAACCTATGTGAAAGTATAAAAGTTATTTACAACAAAAAACATGTTTTCTGTATTGTACAATTTGTACAATAGGGAAAACTGGTGGTGTTTCAAATAAAAAGCTGCAATTTTGGTAAAATTTTGAAACAACATGCGGAACATAAACCTAAACAATTGATTAGTTAGTGATACACAGTTAGTTTCTATATATTATTATCCCTTCGTTTACACCACTTATTGTTATGTATGTTCCAGTTTGACTAGTTTCAATTAACAAGGCAATTTTTCCCAAAGTAGAACACCTCAGATTTCTTACCTGTACAACATGTTAGCACATTGTGGTGGTTGAGAAAATAAGGAGTAAAAGGTTAGAGTGGTAGGGGCATGTTACGAGATGGGATGAATCGCATGTAACAAGAAGGATGTTAGTTATGAAGGTGGAGGGGAACATCGGTAGAGGTAGACCTAGAAAGAGATGGGTGGATTGCGTGAAAGGTGACATGATCAAGAAGGGAGTGATGACTGAGATAACGGTTGATAGAGTGCTTTGGAGGACGAAAACCCGGTTTGTCGACCCTACGGGAGTAGGATAAGTCAGGGGAGATGATGATGACAACATGTTAACACATTCGGTAAGACTGAATACCTTACAAGCTCACTTTCATGTGAAAATTGTAGTGGGTTGTAATATTTAACACAAAACTGCTATCAGTTTAATTAAAATTATTAAAATTTACAGTAAAATGTTATAATAAATAAATTTTATAAAAATTATTTTTCTTACCTATATGTATTCAATTTTCCAGCTTTAAAAGTAAGTCTAGATTTAACTCGGCTTGAAAGCGCTTGGTTAATAGACTTATCAAACTGTAATAAAACTTTAATGGCTAGATTGGGAGTTATTTGGCCATACTGGAAAAAAACGAAATTAAAGTATGCAAATATATGAGAACATTGTTAAAACATTAATAAAATTTTCTTGATGTGACAATGTGATTGAATAGCATTTATCATTTACTAACTTTGCTCGCGACTCCGTCCGCGTGTAATCAAAAAAAAAGAAAGTAAGTAGCCTATGTGTTCTTCCAAAGTATTATCTATATCTTAACCAAATTTAATCGAAATTTGGTCAGCCGTTTATTCAGGTTACAAATTTTAACAAACTTCCATCCATCCATCCATCGATCTAAACTTTCGGATCTATAACATAAATAAGAAGTCACATTCATCGCTGTCTCAATTGGTAACGTCTTTTCATGTACCACTGGTGGAGGATTTCTACCCAAGTTTTATATTTTTTCTTATACACAATACAAGAGTTGGAAAAAGATTTACTTACTTGTATAAGTTCATCGAGGCTTTCTTGAAGCGTATTCCCGATTGTGGTGTTTCTGTACAATTGATATGACATAACTAAAATATTTACTTTAAAAATAATGTGCAAATCTTTTAATGTATGTTGAAATTATTTATATAGTATTTAATGGTAACTTTAATCTTTATTTCGTTATTTAGGTTTCTTGTCAAAATGTCATCTCTTTGGTCGTATATAGTGCCACAAGGCTCTTGTGGTTGTGGTTCCTTTATGACATTGACAGGATGGCGCCTCAGCATTTAGGGTTACCAGCAGGGTAATACGTCCACATTAGAAGGAAATTTAGTGATGGGACTCGAGTGATTTTTTTTCACTCGAGTCACTCGGTACTCGTAACTTTCTCACTCGAATGCCACTCGAGTGATGTTTATAGACGCGAGTCACTCGGAATATGAAAATCGAGGAACCAAAATTTTAAAACCAATAAAACAATGTTAATTTAACATAAAGAAATTATTTTCGCATTAACGTAAAAGTTACTCAAAAAATCTATACAAAATGTGTAAAAACAGTGTTTTCCTTTAAACTAATCCTGTCTACATAATCAAGACACCTCTCATATCATCTATTAGTAGAAATTTTATAGTGTACTATAAATAAGTTCTAATTCATTTTAATAAATTCTTACAAGCAATTTTCATGAGATCCAAATTTTAACAGTTTGATTATGTTCTTACACAATTTTGATAATAAACATGCTTTAAAATTTACTTAAACAAAGCTTAAATAAACTCTACAAAAGAACAGAAATAGTGTGTTTTTAAAAAGATAACAAATTTAACTGAAAATGCTGTAAAAATTTCTTACTCCGCTTAGTATAAACCAACAAAATGGTTACGAGTCACTCGTAATTCGAGTCAACTCGGGTTGTCAAAAATTTCACTCGAGTCACTCGAGTCCCATCACTAGAATTCTTACCTTTTGAAAACGAAAACGCAAATTGCAAAGGAAGCACTTGTACCTTTCAATGTAACTAGGAAATGCCCCAGACTTCGTTTGTCGGTGAGAAGACAAAGACAAAAGAGAAGGCAAACTTTTATCAATGCACTAACTTGAGACAGTTAGGAAAGGAATAGTCTCAACATAATAGGAATTGTCTTACTTAGCGTCATCTCCAGAATAATAGAAATTTTAATGATTATATGTTGTTTACAATCAACGCACAGTACAAACTATGTGGTATGCCCCGTCGTTTGAACTATGCAATTTAAAATTAGCAGTTTGCTTTTGATACATTACTGAGTACACACAGTAATTTCCTTATTATGTAAGTAAATATGTAATTTATGTCACGAAGACCATACTTGCAGTTGCACAAAACACGTTACAATTAAGGTTTCGGTCACTGCAATTTGAAATGGGTAATAAAACAACTTTGAGCAAAACATTTTTAAGTCAATTAGCATATAACATTTTTTTAAAAATTACAAACATAAAAATATGCGTCGCCCTGACAGTAAGATTTTCTTGTATTAAGAAATGGTAACAAATTCTGATTGCAACAGACACAAGATAATACACATTTTCAAATGTAATTACTGGGCCCCTCTACTTCACAGCGATAAAAATATCTTCCACTTTAAAAAAACTCTTGCAAGACTTTTAAGTACTTTATTTCATGGAATAACATAAAAAAAACTTACACAAATAAGTAAAGTAAAGACTGGTAAATAAAGACGCGAAGTAAACTGACAAGTTAGTTACCCCCAGACATTAAAATACATTTTTTATTTTATAAAATTGCCAGCTGCCAAAAAAGCATGTACAGGTTTTACACTTTTTTATGTAAATCGTCGAGTTGAGATTAATGAGAATCGATTTTTATTTTTTTTGAATTAAAGACGAAAGTATAGTGCTACAGGATATTGTGCCATCTTTTTGACATTGAAAAGAGGGCTTTTATGAGCAGTTCGGGTTACCAGCAAGAGTAATTTTCACATTTTAAGGGAATTCTTCTCTTTAGATTAGTAAAATGCATTTGTAAGAAGTACGTGTACTTTAGTACGGTTTATGGGTACGGTCGCTGCAATTCGAAATCAATGGAATAGCCATTATTTTGGACATACTGGTAAATTTTAGAATTTTGGACAGAAATCTCATTTTCCGATACTTAAAAAAAAATTCCATACATTATATATACATAGAAATTCCCACAACATACTTAGCGCTTAAACGATAACTATTAAGGTCATCTAACTTCACAAAACTAATGCATGCGTCCCCTTGGGAGTTAGATTTCTTTAATTAATAAATTGCTACACATTCACCTTGCAATAGATGCAAGATATAATAAATATCATAACGTAATTACTTGCGTGAAGTGAGCTGACATTCTACATTTTTAATTCAAAAAAATTGCCGGTTGCCAAGACCTATGCGCCACTACAATAGACTAAGGTTCGTTCTGGAGGTCTCTATTTAAGCAAGGAACTAAATTGTGCATTTTACTAGTAAGTGGTATAAATTCGCTATGGTACGGTTCTCCATTTTATCTCACTGAAAATAATCAAATTGAATGAGAAAAAAACAAGCTATTCAGTGTACGACATTTTATAACCATCTGTATAATTTTGCATGTTAATACTTTTAGTTATAATTGGTAAAATTTTATATTTAAATTTTTATTTTCAGTGTTTTCTAATTTTTGAAAGTGTTGCTAGTGTTTTGAATAGATTAAATGATTATTATTATTAATAACATTAAATAAAAGAGGGCATTTCAAAAAGTAACTTTATTTTTTACAGATTAGTTCTTTTATTTTTAAACTTCATATAGTGCATTACGAGTTTTCTTTGGTGACTAAAGATCTCATCCAATGGTGGTTCCAATAGTGACTTATTGGTTACAACATTCGCACTGTGGAGGTCTTTCGAGCTCTATGTGCAGTTTTCGGGTTTCGCTTTCAGTTTTCGTTCTTTAATTTTCAATTTTCGGGCTTTATGTTCAATTAGTGGGCTTTGTTGACTTTAGTTGTCGGCTTCGTCTTCGGTCATCCATCTTCCTTATCCGAGCTTCGTGTCTTCGTTATTCGGGCTCCAGCTTCTAGTCTTCCGTTTTCGGGCTTCGTCTTCGATTTTCAGGTTTCGTCTTTAGTTTTCGGGCTTCGTCTTCGGTTTTTGGGATTCAATATTAAGTTTTCGGGCTTCATGTTCAGTTAGTGGACTTTACTTATCGGTCTTCATGTTCAGTTAGTGAGCTTCGACTTTCTTTTCGGCCTAGTCTTCAGTTGTCGGCTTTGTCTTCAGTCTTTCGTCTTCGGTCATCATTCTTTCTTATTCATTCGGTCTTCCGTCGTCGGGCTTCAGGACTTCCTTATTCAGGCTTGGAGCTTCGGATCTTCCGTCTTCGGGTTTCGGATCTTCGGATCTTCGGGCTCCGGTTTTTCGTCTTCGAGCTTTAAGTCTTCCGTTTTAAGGCTTCGGGTCTTCCGAGTTCGGGTAACGTCTTCATTGTTCGGACTTTGTGTTCAGTTTTTGGGTGTCGGACTTCGGCTCATCCGTCTTCCTTATTCGGGCCTCGCGTCTTCAGTCTTCGGGCTTCAATCTTCAATCTTTGTTTTCATGGTTCGGGCTTCGTCTTCCTTATTCGGTCTTCGGTCTTCGGTCTTCGTCTTCGGTCTTCGTCTTCGGTCTTCGTCTCAGTCTTCGTCTTCAGTCTTCGTCTTCAGTCTTCGTCTTCAGTCTTCGTCTTCAGTCTTCGTCTTCAGTCTTCGCGTCTTCGTCTTCGTCTTCGTCTTCGTCTTCGTCTTCGTCTTCAGTCTTCAGTCTTCGGTCTTCAGTCTTCAGTCTTCGCGTCTTCGCGTCTTCGCGTCTTCGCGTCTTCGCGTCTTCGCGTCTTCGGGCTTCGGGTCTTTCTTATTCGGGCTTCGGGTTTCCTTATTCGGGCTTCGTGTCTTCCCTCTTCGATTTTCGTCTTCAGTTTTCGGGCTGCGCGTCTTCAGTCTTCGGGCTTCGTCTTCATTTTTCGGGCTTCGGGTCTTTCTTTTTCGGACTTCAGGTCTTCCTTTTTCGGACTTCGGGTCTTCCTTATTTGGGCTTCGGGCTTCGTATCTTCCCTCTTCGGTCTTAGTCTTCAGTCTTCGGGTTTCGCGTCTTCAGTCTTCGGGTTTCGCGTCTCCAGTCTTCGGGCTTCGTCTTCATTTTTCGGGCTTCGGGTCTTCCTTTTTCGGGCTTCGTGTCTTTCCTCTTCGGTCTTCGTCTTCAGTATTCGGGCTTCGCGTCTTCAGTCTTCGGGCCTTCTTTTTCGGGCTACGTGTCTTCCCTCTTCGGTCTTCGTCTTCAGTATTCGGGCTTCGCGTCTTCAGTCTTCGGGCTTCGTCTTCATTTATTCGGGCTTCGGGTTTCCTTATTCGGGCTTCGTGTCTTCCCTCTTCGGTCTTCAGTCTTCGGGCTTCGTCTTCCATATTCGGGCTTCGGGTTTCCTTATTGGGGCTTCGGGTTTCCTTATTGGGGCTTCGGGTTTCCTTATTGGGGCTCCGGGTTTCCTTATTCGCGCTTCGGGTCTTCCCTCTTCGGTCTTCGGGCTTCAATCTTCCATCTTCGGGCTACGTCTTCATTTTTCGGCCATCTTCGGTTATCTATCCATCCGGGCTTCCGGTCTTCTGTCTTCTATCTTCAGGCTTCAGACTTCTATCTTCAGGCTTCAGTCTTCTATCTTCAAGCTTCAGTCTTATATCTTCAGGCTTCAGTCATATATCTTCAGGCTTCAGTCATATATCTTCAGGCTTCAGTCTTCTATCTTCAGGCTTCATTCTTCTATCTTCAGGCTTCAGTCTTCTATTTTCAGGCTTCAGTCTTCTATTTTCAGGCTTCAGTCTTCTATCTTCAAGCTTCAGTCTTCTATCTTCAAGCTTCAGTCTACTATCTTCAGGCTTCAGTCATATATCTTCAGGCTTCAGTCTTCTATCTTCAGGCTTCAGTCTTCTATTTTCAGGCTTCAGTCTTCAGTCTTCTATCTTCAAGCTTCAGTCTTTCATCTTTGGACTAAAAAATTGTTTCAAGGAAAGAAAGAAAAGCATCAAAGAATTGTCTTCTGTCTAAGTTTTACGTTTTTGGTCTTCGAGTTTCAGGATTCATGAGTGTTCATCTTCCATCATTTTTTTATAGTTGGTCTTGAGGCTTTTTCATTGACCTGCCATGCATAATCGAACGGGATTCTGTTGTTACAGTTTCTTTATTTTCATTCTGTTTTTGTTGACGACTTCCTATAATGACATTTTCAGCTCTTTTTTGTCTTTCTTTTCCTTATGTTCTTCGGCGTCTTCTTCTTGCTTTGTGTTATACGTCATCGTCTCCTTCGTCTACAAATTTAATCTTCTTCGTGTTCGAAGTCGCAGTCTTCTTTCTTTGTGTTCAAAGTCGCAGTCTTCTTCGTGTTCGACGTCGCCGTCTTACTTTACTATCTAAGTAGCATTTTTTTTTGGTCATGGTCGTATTTGCCGTCTTTTCTCACTGTGTTAGAAGCCACAGTCTACTTTATCTCGATATTATCGTTAATGTTTTTTTGGTTGTATTGTTATTTTTTTTTGTATTGTCGATTTTCGATAGTGGTTCGTGGATCTTCTTTAGTTAAGTAGTATCATTTAAAGTTGTAACGTTAAATTTCTTTTAAACACCGTTCATTATCTAAAGTAAAAACATAATCCGTATTTGCTATCCCATGGTACTAAAAACATTTTCTGGATTTAATCTTTCTTTTCATATACTGGTGTATGCATAAAGTTGCCACCTCGTTCTTTATCTTCGTTGACTTCTTTTCTACAAAGGTTTCTAAAAGATATCGTAGGTACATTCGTATACCATGTAAGGCGATCTTGAAAACTACGCGCCTTTTGTCGTTATTTTAAACTCCTTTTGATTTTTTTCCAAAATTATTCACGACTCATTCATTAATTGTATTAATTTTAATTTTTTCTTACAATTTCGTGTTTCTTTAGTTTTCTTGCCTTCTGTGTATTATTTATGACCAGTTTTAGTTATTTCACCAGGCCGTCATAAAACCTAAAACCACCTGTGGACAATGTTAGCACACCCTATTTTCGGAAAATCTTATTTGGTATAAAGTTTAGTTGTTAACGAGAATAACTATAGTAATATAAAATATTAATTACCTTTTAACATTCTAAAACAAATGTGGATTAAACAATTACATTAACTATGGCGCCAGTATAAGCACATTTACCTCACTGTTATCATTTCTTAAATCTGTAAACAATATATTTTTAAATTTCTATCTACTATAATTACAATCGTTACAAACGAAAAAGACTTCTTAAACAAAATTATGAATTATATAAAAGATTATTTCAAAGGCAAGCTGCAATAAAATATTATCAGTTGTAGTATAATTTTAAACAGTTCTGAATTCAATTATTAAACAATATAAAAAGGTAAGATTAATTATATAACAATTACATTACATTATAAATAGTAAACATTAGAATAAAGTTTAAACAAATCAAACAAGTAAACATATATACTTACACGTAATCATACGAATCTACAGCTCGCGGCGCTGGAGGACGAGACTATCCCGCGTAAACTGGCTAATTGGCGCCGACGGTGCTCGTCTGTAGCATACTAAGCATAAAATAGTATACCTTCACAATAGGCGAAGATGGCCGACGTAACCCGACGTAAGCTGCCAGTGTAGTTGCGACGCTGCCGGTGGAGATGCGTGCAGTATCCGGAGGCCGTGAAGCCCGGTGCTATCGAAGCTGCAGACAGAGATGCATACGTGCAGTGCCCGAAGCTACTGGCGGAGATGCACGCAGCGACCGTAGTTGTAGCCGGAGAC